>NC_068356.1:72879321-73179321 GCF_020536995.1 Dreissena polymorpha
GACATAGCTTTAGATTTAAATATGTTTTGTGATCAAAATAAGATATCATTATGTCCGGAATGGATTCCAAGAGCAGATAATGAAAAGAGCGACTATTTAAGTCGATGTTTTCGATTCAGACGACTGGCAGATAGATAAATGTTATTTTATAGCATTAGATAACATATGGGGTAAACATCAGTTGACAGATTTGCATCGCATGCAAACATAAATGCAGAAGGTTTAATTCCCGATGGTGGGTTCCAGGAACAGAGGCAGTAGATGCCTTAGTACAATATTGGGGAAACGATGTAAATTGGTTAGTTCCACCACCTAGGTTGGTTCCGAACTGTATCGATAAGATGATATCGGAGAAAGCAAAATGCACCCTTGTTGTCCCAAAATGGGTCAGTTCGCCTTATTGGCCAATGCTAATTTCGTCAGACGGCATATTTAGATATTTTGTAAAAGATTGTAACATTATTGGAAGAGATTGTACGATTCCTGGGAAGGAAATAACGGTTGTTTTGGCGAAACTAGATTATCATTTGATATGATAGCATTAAGATGCATACCATAATTCATGTATTGATGCATATATCACATATGTTTGACAGGTATTGGTTTGAGAGGAACTCTGACTGAGCGATTAGAGGACGCAGGTTTGCATGGGCAACACAGAGACGAAATGGCGGACAGAATGGCTGGATATTTGATGCAGTCAAGAGCAGACAATACGGTGAAGAAATATTCTTCTTTTGAACATTTCAAAACTTACTGCGAAGACAATTCATTAGTCGCCATGCCAGCCTTACCCATATCAGTGGCAATGTACATGACTCAATTAATGGATCACGGAAAATCTAACAACGTTGTTTCATCTGTGTTCTACAGTATAAAATGGTTCATTCTATGAATGGTGTAAATGATCCAACAGAAAATAACATTGTTAAGCAATTATTAGAAGCTTCAAAACGTGTGTGTTCAAAACCTGTTCACAAGAAAGATGTACTTTCATCAGAAATGATACAAACATTATGTTGATGTATAAGGATTCTACTGATGTCATTGATGTTAGAGATTTAGCTATGATCATTTTAGGATATGCTAGTTTTATGCGTATGAATGAAATAAGTGAGCTTCGTTGTAATGACGTACAATTCAAATCATCATTTTTTGTTATTAATGTGCACCATAGCAAAACCGACATTTATATGGTTCAGATATTATTATTGCAAAAGGCACGACTTCAGCTTGCCCATATGGTTTTTTAACAAAATATATGTCATTAGCAAACTTGTCTAATGAATCAAATGAGTATTTATTTAAACCAGCTTTTCGTTCTAAAGCTGTATCTTCCTTAATTAAGAAAGATAAAAATCATAATTACACTAGAGCAAGAGAATGTATTGTTAAAAATTAAAACTAGTTGGCCCCGAACTTGATATTGGTACGCACTCACTGCGAGCTAGTTGAGCCTTAATGTGGCAAACGCTTCGAGCGTTTCTGAAAGATGTCTTAAGATACATGGGAGATGTGAAAACGGACATAGCAAAAGACGGTTATGTTCAAGATTCTATAGATAAAAAGATATCAGTTACAAAACCTTAACAGTGTAATTTGTTACAATTTGTTGTATTCGTTTTGTACAACGATGAATTATGTATGACTATGTATGAATTTGAGATTTGATAGTTTGATTCCACTATTACTTTGTAATGTCTATATGCGTCTCTCGCAAGATCGCACAACAGTGTTGTTGTTTGTTTTGTTTTGAAACATAGTTAGACTTATAGTACTCCGCGTTACAAATCGTATAGCGGAGTACTTTTGTCCTGACGGACATGAGAAAACAAACCGGGTTTTGCGAGTTTGTTTTGTGTATTTGCTATTTATAGAAATAAATAGCGATAGAAAATCATTCTAGCGAAGGCGTCACGTGGCAAGATCAAATTCAAATTCATGTTTTGTATGAGTACATTTTTATGGTATAATTGTATATCCATATTGTTTTATTTTATTTTTTATGTTATGTATATGCTCGGATAAAGGCGTATTCCGATATTCTGAAGAATGGTCTAAGTGCATTGCTACGTGCCCCACGTTTCTTCCTAGGGTAGGGAATAAACCCACCCATAAAAGGGAGTTGTTTCGTGGGCGGCTACCAGTCTTGTGACGAATATATGGTTAAATCTGTAGTTGATGCTTTATCGTAATGCGGTTTAATTTTAAACACAATTTACTGATATTTACTACAGATTTTACCTGAGCATACATTTATGCGCATGATGAAAATGCGCATCAATTACTACTTGTAATTTCGTATTACTGTACCTGCTTTATGAAAATCAAGATTGTCTTGAAACTCTGTGCACATGCGGCGGCAAAATATATGCGTCTCTCGCAAATCGCACAACAGTGTTGTTGTTTGTTTGTTTGAAACATAGTTAGGACGAAATGTTCGTATATGTTTTCAGAGGGAAAACAAAACAGTCTCTGACAACGATTTTAGACCAAGTTTTAAAATACCTGCTGACCACTATGTGAGGCCCGTTCACTATATAGTTGGACCGTGCTTTGTGAAAAGGGGGCTAAATGCATGTGCGTAAAGTGTCTTCCCAGATTATCCAGTGCAGTCCGCACAGGCTAATCAGGGGCGATACTTTCCGGCTTAACTTGTTTTTGCTTATAATAGACTTTCTTGTAACGAAAAATAATATCAAAGCGGAAAGTGTCGTCCCTGATTAGCCTGTGTCAAATATCAGTGACGTTGACTCGAACAAAAATATTTTTAGAATGAAGTTTGATGTCTCTTACGTGCTATATACACATTTATATCTAGATACATGTAAGTAAAAGATGGTAGTTAACATCGTTTTGAGATGGAACTCGTGGCTAGGGTGAAGTCCAGTTTATGGCTCTTTTGCAATTCAAATACATGTAATGCAGATTTAAAGAAGCATTACATCGTACAACGCCGCTTAATCAGATCGAACACGAGTATTCACCAACGACCAAACGCATACGGCAATTACATTTATATCTATAGGCATACTGTCGGCGAGAAACAGAACAGTTTTCCACGATATATGTGATGTAAATAGCTGTCTCAACCGGCCCAGTGGCTTCTGCAAACAATTTTACATTCTCAGCCTTAGTTTACATCCGACATAAGATTAATAATAATATGTGTTCATTCTGGCAATGTAAAACTCTCAAAACGGGCCTTGCAAGCGTGTATGTAAACGGCTCAATGTGTTCGCGATTTACAAGATTCACGTTTTTAAACGATCTTCTGTCTCCATGCGTTCCACGACCCTCTCTTTGCAATATGAAATAAAAAGGAACCGAATAAGAAAGACGCCATATATGTGTTTATTGTTTGTAATGAGTACACAAATGCACTGTTGTATGCTTAAACTATTTAATAGTTGCGTAGGAAGATAAATTGCCTTTTGTATGCAAGACAAGAAGCAGAGATTCAAAGGTATGTGTTTTATATACACTTCTTAATTCGACGCTATAAATATAATTTGACTACTATTCGCCGACCACCAAGGCGAAATACCATGTGGACCACCAGTTACCGATAGCAAGCTTTCTCTTTTGGTCACCGATGATTACCAAAGTATTTCCGCTTATCGGTCGGGACATCTCCGAGGATGACGACACTCTGAGCCAATCAACCATCGCATTGTATTGGGTCAATGCCAACACATTAACACCTGTGAAACACTGCAGTATATTCAATTGGAACTTTGTCGGCTTAAACAAACATCAAGGAAATAACGAATTAAGATCTTATTTACAAACGTTCGACATAACCAACTTGTTTGAATCATGGGGCAACAGTATGCCAGGAAACTTTTAATAAATACCTTACGGAATAATGGTGACATTAGTGTTTTATACATAATAAGTTAGAATCACTTAATACTGTTAAAAGCGTATATAATGATTGTGTTGGATTTTATTGTTATTGTGTTGACATTAACGATGTTATTATGTACTTTACCTATGTATCTCCTTAAATATCGACAATTTATAACAATACTTATTATTCTAACGGTATTACCCAATTTTTTATGACCTAGAAAAAATAGGTTTGATTATTCCTGTTTTTGTCTTGTGATTTCAATAGCAGAACGAAAGATTATCTCGATTTTATACCATGTGATAATTTAAAATATATCCACGGTGAAATCGACTGTCACGATAGTACATACGAAATGCCCAGGCACAATTATTAAGGATAAAATTGGAAATAGCTTTTTCCGCTCTATAGCAAATCCAGCATTTTATACCCATAGTCTTAATGGCCGATCTTATCCGATATAAACGACGAATTTACCTATTTCTCAAATGACGGATAAAGCGTAGTTGACTACATGATAGCGTTACCAGATCTTTTTTAATACCGCATTTAAAAGACTTTAAAGTATAAGACAGAGATGACTCCGATCAGTTCCCTATATCATGTTCATTTGAATTGAAATTCGTTGTACCGTCAACAACGCCCAGGCACATCATAACTCAAGTACTTTGAACCCTTTACACCGATTGCAAGGGCACGATAACAGAATGCATGACTTTGTATCCATATTTAAGAGCGCCCTCCAGTTAAACAGCGCAATAATTACACATTGTCTTAACGAAGCAATAAAACAAATCAAATAATTATATGGAACAGCTGGAAAGCAAATGCAAGTACGATCACTCCGCTTTAACGCAACGCAGCCCGAGTGGTGGGACTCTAGTGCGACGATAAAAAGCGAGGTAAGTACGCGGCGCTACGTCAATATAGGGATAATACACGATTTCGAGGGCATGATCATCTGCGGGCGCTCGAAAACTCCGTAAATTCCCGAGTGCGCAGCACGAGGGCAGAAACAAATTTTGAGAGCGCCCGCAGATGATCTTGTCCGAGAAAATGTGTATTTTCGCTATTATTGCATTAACAAATCACACATACCAAAATAAATTAAAATAACATTGAAAAGAATATGTCTTTTTCATTCGACATCGACAAAATGATTCGATTATTTCATATGAAGTCATACAGTTCAAGGTTGTGTTTTACATATGCCTCACTCGGTCATCATCAGAAATGACGAGGCAGTTTTCGATTTAAAATGTGTTTAAATAGTGGATTAATGCAAATTTTAAATGCAGCCGCGAAAAGTAAGAAATGTGGAATTATTTTGGAATTTACTGGTCGTGACGGATAAATATATCGTCAGAATACGTCATTATTGTTTTCATATATGTTTCTTTCGTGCAGGTCTATCTTATTTAAACTAAATTTTCTAAAAACTAATACTGCCAACATATTGTCACTGAAGTATTTCAAACATACAGCAGGAACGTTTAATGTACATAAACACTTACATTTTAAGCATAGTCTTTTGAAAGTGTTGAGTAAATAACCTTAACTTCATTGACGTTGACAATAAAAAAGCTGTTGCCAAGAGAGTGCAGATGGTTTAATTTGAAAAATGGATTGAAATATTCATTGCCTGTATCCCTGCATGCATGAGGAAACTGGTGCTTATTCTGTTCAACATTTATGCTTGGAGAGTCGTCGAAGGCTGGAGTTATTAACAAAGTTCATAATAACTTCATTGAATTCACTAAGAAGAACTCAAAGAAGACTAAGGGAAGTAACTGCGCGTGGACCAGTTTATGGATATGAAAAAACACATAACAGGGCTTGAACGGCACGTGAATCGCCTTGTTAATGCACGATTTCTCTTGTTCAAGCCCCCCTATTACTAAGTTTCTGCACCACGCCATAGGGCATTATAGATAGAGTTTATGCAATAATTTAGAATAACACATTTAGCAGCTCATTTGCATGAATATAAACTGTCGAGGAACGAATTCAAATCTTTCTGTACAAACAAGCTTTTAGACTTTCAGCTTAGTGAAAGAAAATAACTGTCTGTGGTAAGAAACAAAGCGTCTATGTTCTGGAGAAAAATCAAACGTGTATAGATTCAACTTCTTTGACTGATACATGGTATGAATCTGTTCGTAATCTACTCTATGATACAGATGTTGTGGAAATGGAAAATTATGAAAATACAGAATTTATTGATGAATCAACAAACAAACTTAATAAGCCATTATCGTACAAGAAGTAGAACGGTCATTGTCCCAATTGACAAACAACAAAAGTTGTGATGTTAATGGTGTTCCCACGAAATTTACAAGTATACCTCGAACGAAATAACACTTAATTTATGTTCACACTTAAACAAAATCCTCGATTCAAGTAATTTTCCAGATTCATGGGGAAACAGCATAGTATGTCAAATAAATCGGGAACAACTATTGACCCTTGAAATTACAGAGCTATTTCTGTTACTAACACTATGCACAAAGTATTTTCTGAAATAATTAATACTCGTTTATACTTTTGGGCCGAGAACAATTATAAAATCAACGAATCGCAAGCTTATGATGCGGGTATTCGACAGCTGACATTATTAATTTCCTCCAAGCTATGATACAAAAATATTTATCGAAAAAGAAAGGCAGATTGTGTTGTTTATATGTTGATTTTTAAAAAGCTTTTGATTCCATTAACCATTTTAAATTATTTTAATGTCTTGAAAGGAAAGGTTTACAAGGTAAATTTCTGAATGCTCTAAAAGCTATGTATAATAACTTAAAATCCTACGTAAAAGTGCAAAAGAAATCTTCATGCTCAGATGATAATAACACACAATCGGTTGACCACACTGTTACCAATTGGTTCTCTTGAAACATCGGCACGAAACAAGGAGACAAAAAAGTCCGACAATAATTGTCCTCTTTATTGACAAGTTATCTACTTTTCTGCGTGAACACTATGGTTCGGTTATTTTTTATGTCATCAATCTTTCCCTAAATAAGTCCTCGCGACGTTGGTGTGCAGACTGAGTCCCCACGTTGATATCTATACAAACACACGCACACGCACACACACACGCACACGCACACACACGCGCGCACACACACACACACGCACACACACTGGCACACGCGCACACGCGCACGCACGCACAAACACATGCTCGCACGAACGCACACTGATTATTTAACCAATTAAAAGCATATAATTAGTTTATACATAGATCTAGTCTGTATATTTTATTATATAAACATGATGATATTAACCTGCTCTGCGATAATTAATATTTTTGGTTGCTCATTATGTTCATGCATGCTTGTATTATAATGATTTTGTTAACACGATGAGCTTTAATGTTCTTAGGTGCATAAATATTCGTTCTATATGTTCTGTTGTTCTGATAAAGCTAAATAATTCTCTTCAGAATTGTTCAAAAATAGTTCAAAAAAAGTTCAATGCAAATTTCATTAAACGAATGTAATAAAATACAATAATTATAAATGAACAATCTTATTGGTAATCAAACCTAATTACGTTGTCGTTAAACAAATTAAAGACATTCCACATTCACTTTCTTGTATCTAGCCTTTAAAAGAGAAAAGACAGAAATGTTTAACCTCAATATTTCCCAACAGCACAATTATTTTGGCCGTATGATAAGATGGTAAAATTAAAAGATGTATGTTGTTGTTGTTTGTAGTTAATACTTACTTGTAATAATATTCTCGGTAATTTAATGTTACCCAGTTGGTTAGCAGTACGTTAGTTACAGTTAGGGAGTTGGTCTAGTAAGTTTCGTACGAGTGTTTCAACGTCTCTTATTATCTTATCGTGGTGCGATGAGGAATGACGATGTTTTAATTAATCTATTTTCTGTTCTATGAAAGAAAGTCAATATATTAAACCAACCATTTCATCGAACCTTGAATAACTGTACCTATCGGGTAAATGCGCTTATACAGCTGACGAATTAATATAATAACACTAGTTAAACTTTCAACAAACCCAATCTTGACAACTCTATTGTGTTGTTGTTATTATTATTATTATCGATAATAAGCACCCACAGAGAACACCAAAACTAATTTCCGTGATATACACGTCTAATTGAACTATTTGATTATACTAATGAGAAATAATTTGAGTTTAAAAGGAACCAAACTTCTCTTAA
The DNA here is from genome assembly GCF_020536995.1 of Dreissena polymorpha. Taxonomy (NCBI): domain Eukaryota; kingdom Metazoa; phylum Mollusca; class Bivalvia; order Myida; family Dreissenidae; genus Dreissena; species Dreissena polymorpha. The sequence goes on from NC_068356.1 coordinate 72,887,367, forward strand.
GACTAAGTCAATTAAGGTGAACTATCTCTGCTGATCTATTTAAAAAATAGTTCAACGTACTTAGACTGAACTGTTGGTCACTGTTAAAGAACCTGAGATGAAATATAAATGATGATAAAGTAACCGCTATTAAAACACACTATTAAGTTATAAAAGCGCTTTGATCAAACTATTCAAATATTATTAACGGCTATGTTGCGAACAAACACATTAATAGCGATACGGCGATAGGGCGTTATCTGGACAAACAGAGCACAATTCAATTTTCAAGAATACAAACACAACAAAAACAACAAGTAGTTGGCAAACGCAATAATGCCATTCGGTAGAGCAGTATTACAGAGCAGTTTAGTGAACGAGAAACAAACATGTGTGTATGCTTCACTGTCAAAGGACAGCACACTTACAGGATGAAACGAAATTCCCTTCAATATGCACCTTCTTCGAAACGTATATGCCCAGCTAGTACTGTTGTCATGGCAGGATGTTGAAGTCAATCATCGTGTCCATCCGTCCGAACTTCAGTTTGACAAAGCGCGTCGGTACATCTACATCGAGTCCTCGAATATTATGCCACACTCCTCGTAATCAGTGGAATGTATGCGCCGGGCATGAATGTCGTACCTGTACTTGGTATAATAGTTCACGATTGTGTTGAGGCTGAACACAGCTGTTAATTGCAATAACCCATAATTGTTCGTATCGATCCTAATTTTTTTCAAGCCCTCTTGCGGAAAGCTCCATATATGATTAACAATGGTCGGGTGTATGTGTGTGCGTGCGTGTGTGCAAGTTTCCGAGCAGTTCCGGACTGTTTATCATACATTTTACAAATAATGACAACTGACCACCATGATAATACGACTTGTCGCTTGTAACACACATCTCTTTACCTGAAAGATTAAGGTCAAACATAGAACCAAGTCAAATTTGAAAATAAAACTGCTTGCCAGATAGTAACTTGATAATTCATCACGAACCTTTAAAATATCTTACAACGAATGACCGGAATGGACTGACATTATAATGCGTGTAAAACCCGTCGTCCTGTTCAAAATTATTAAGCTTTTCAAAATTATTAAGGGCATACCTTGAAATCAAAGGCAAACTTAGCCATAAAACAGCTTGTCCGGAAATTAACTTCATCATTAATCATACAAGCGTTTCCATTGAAAGATGAAATACGTGTTTATAAACCTGTCTTCCTACCTTAAAGGTCAATGCCACGCATACAGGTCAAATGTTTATTTTTGCAATATAAAAGTATGTTATTTATTATTAACCATGCAATTCTAAAATAAGTTATTTCAAAAGTTCCAAATGTATAGACATCGTTTCAAATGTAACAACGCCCCCCAACAAAGGTCCAGGTATACTTAAGATTACATGTTCAAATGGAGCGTGACTTTAACTTCATAATAATATACGAGTAATGTAAACTATGTATAAACATCATCTTACAAGCCGAAAATTCAATGTAACAGTAAAAGGTCAAACTTGAGCATAATGTACATTGTCCAGACAGAAATTAAACATTAATCATGCAATTTTGAAATAACTTAATACAAATGTTCATCATGTACAGATGATTCGTGGCCTGTATTACCAATCTCCCAGCTGAAAGCACAATGGCACATTTGAATGTTATATGTCCAGTTTTGGCATATTACAGTATGGATGGACGGTTTCTTCATCATTCACCTATATAATTTACAACAAATGTGTCACGCGTATATCCTGTACCCCTTGGGCAAATGTAAATGTCATATTAACAATCAAATTACAAATATGTCAATAGCTCATCTTTTGAAATGCATTGCTTGCATTTCTGACAATATGTTCGACAAGTTGCATTAGATTTCCTTCAAATTCGTTACACTTATCTTAACAGTCCATACACATTCAAAATCAACGAATATTTCGCACAATAGTTCGAAAAATAAAGTTTACATATACAAAGTGAACGTTGCTTTAAGGGGCCTTTTCACTTTTTGGCAAATTGACAAAATTGAACAAAGTTGTTTCAGATTCGCAAATGTTCGTTTTAGTTATGATATTTGTGAGGAAATAATACAACTGAACATTTACCATGCTCAAATATATCCATTATATGCATCTTTTGACGATTTAAAAACCTGAAAAATATAAAGCGTTGCAACGCGAAACGATTGAATAATTTGGAGAGTTCTGTTGTTGTCTTTTAATCAAGTGAAACTACAAAGATTGCTCATATAAAGTATAAAATACGTCTGTTATACATACTTGGCAGGATGGCCGAGCGGTCTAGTTGGTTTTTACTCCAGGACTCCAGGGGTCACTGGTTCGAGCCCTGTTTGGGTTTACTTTTTCTGTTTTTTAATTGTATTCTTGATTTGTTAATGGAGCTTCTTAGATACAATGTTTACATGTATCAATATAAAGCATTTAATGACAAACTTCAAAATATGCCAAAATCTGTGAAAAGGCCCCTTTAAAGCAATAGCAAAAATGTCAATGACGAGTGTGGTCTGGTAACATAAATTTGACACAATACAAAATGCTTGTTTTACTTTTTTTGTGGGACAATATCTTCAACATTTCTTCATGTATCAAGCGAGTGTTCGTTTGAATAGATAGTATTGCAGGAAATTAAAATTGAATATATTGTGCCACAAAAAAACGATCATTTTTTATCCCGTTTAATTTACATCTAGCGTTGAAATTTTGGCTATTGCTATATTCGTTGATTTTGAGTATTTAAGTTACTTTAAAGCGGGTATATACGATTTTGTCAAATATTTATGAATTTATATCAAATGTGTAAACAACTTATTATATATATATTTCAATATAAATTAAAATAAAAGTTAAAAAGAACATGTGTCGAAAAATGCGAAATAAGCCAGATAATTAATTCTGCAATTGAAAACGGCTGTACAGCCGAATTCGCCAGCATGTATATCATACATGTACGATGTGAATCTTAACTTAGTTTAACGGTTTATTTGAATTTCTGCAACGATATTTATTCATACGACACACGAACACTAACTCCAATCCTAATACAAAGACGAATGCTTCGGTTATTGTAGGATTAATTAAACACATATAAAAAATCGTATATACCCGCTTTAAGCGAGAAATCATACACATTTACACAATGTGTAATTCAAGTGGAATCACATCGTTAAGAACTTTATATTTGCAAATATCTCAAGTTATAAAAATATGTTTGCAAACATTTATAGTGCATGAAGACAGTTGTTCTTGCAGTTTGTGCAAATATCATAAGGAATAAGAATAATTCCTTAAATACGTCTGCAATCGGTGACAAAATTTCACGTTGCGTTAAACATAATCGTGTACAATAAATGCAGTAAAAATGGATTTTTTAACAAGACCACATGCTTATTAAATAAAGTCATTCTTATGTATTTCACATTGTCATAAGCAGCATAAAAATCTGTATTTGATGCGCTAGTTGAAATTCTTAAGAAAACTTGTTTTAAAAAAATATTTGAAATAAAGCATCACTTACCGTTTAAAGCGAGTATGGACGATTCTGTCGAATATGAATGAATTTATATAAAATGTGTAGAAAAAAAACACTTATTATACATATATTTCATTATAAATTAAAATAAAGTTCAGAAGAACATGTGTCGAAAAATGCGAAATAAGCCAGATATGTAATTCTGAAATCGAAAATGTCTGTACAGTCGAATTCGCCAGCATGTATATAATGCATGAACTATGTGAATCTAAAGTTAGTTTAACGGATCATTTTAATTTCCTGCATCGATATCTATTCATACGACACACGAACACTAACTTCGATCCTAATAAAAAGACGAATGCTTCGGTTATTGTAGGAAAATATATACGAAATATCTTCGTCACAATCGGCTCGTGGCGCTTATTTGTCTCTGCTGAATTGTATGACATTCGTCTTCAATGTATAATTGTTATTGCCTCTTTTGTGTTATTGTAACATATTTGTATCAAGAAATTACAATTTAACACATATAAAAATCGTGCATACTCGCTTTAATAAATCCAATAAAGTAAAAAGGTGGAACACCCAAAAAAGTCACGTGATTCTCCACCCTGATAAGAGGCAACCGGAAAAAGTTTCCCAACCGATCAATCTATTTGATCAAACTACATTCGTGAGGCCCGGTGAGCAGTATGATCGTAAAGCAAGCTCATCAATACTATTTACCTTCAACGATTCCAACACTTCTACAACCTCCGCCGAACGACTACCTCACCCATTACCACCGTTTGAATCTAGTTCACAAGCTAACCATAAGATACATTACAAAACAAAGACCGGGACCTTACACTCTGGAACCTTCCGGGGCAAAGAACGGCAAGCTTGAGCCACCTAAGTGCTGCTGGCGACGTCTCGCAAGGTCATGATATTTACCTCCATAACAATGCCACCGATGGTAGACCGGACTTGTAATTCTTAACAAATTATATCACTATTCTTGTTTTAGTTTATTATATATTTCGTATAGCTCGATTTATCGAGGCTATTGAGCAACTATTGCATAATGATTCTGAAAAGGACAAATTATTGGTGAAGACTAAATTCCTGAATGTGGATTCAGAGTTATTGAATCACTAAATTCCTGATGTCGACTAAGAGTCTGTTACTGGATTCCTTATCTGGTTTTAGAGTTAATGATAACATGCCCGATGTGAATAATGAGTCTGTGACTGCATTCCTGATATGGATTTAAATAATATGACTGCATTCATAATGTGAACTTAAAGTCTATGGCTACATTCCTTATGTGAACAAAGGGTCTATGGCTACATTCTTAATGTGAACTAAGAGTCTATTACTGCTTTCCTATTGTGAACTAAGAGTATATAACTTCATTCCTAATGTGAACTAAGAGTCTATGACTTCATTCCTGATGTGAACAAATAGTAATGACTGCATTGTTAATGTGAACTACAAATCTATGACTTCATTCCTAATGTGAACTAAGAGTATATGACTGCATTCCTAATGTGAACTAAGAGTCTATTACTGCATTCCTGCTGTGAAGTAAGAGTCAATGACTGCATTCCAATTGTTAACTAAGAGTCTATGACTACATACCTAATGTGCACCAAAAGTCAATTAAGAGTCTAAGACTGCATTCCTTATTTGAACTAAGTGTCTATTACTGCATTCCTTATGTGAACTAAGAATCTATGGCTGCTTTCCGTATGTGAACTAAGTGTCTATGACTGCATTCCAAATGTAAACTAAGAGTCTATGGCTGCATTCCTTATGTGAACTTAGAGTCTATGGCTGCATTCCCAAAGAAAACTAAGTGTCTATGGCTGCATTCCTTTTGTGAACTAAGAGTATATGACTGCATTCTAAATGTGAACCAAGAGTCTATGGCTGCATTCCTGATGTTGACTAAGAATCTGTGACTGCATTCATGCAGCGGGAATAAATGATATATTGCTGCATTATTGACTTGGACTTCGGTGCCAACATTCCTGATGTAGAGTATGTGACTTCATTTCGGATGTGGATAAATAGTATGTGAATGTAAATACATTCCAGATGTTGAGTAAGAGTATGTAATTATATTCAAGATGTGGACTGTGACTCTTTTCATCAATGTGGACTTACAGTCTTATAATGCAATCTTAGTCACACGTGCACGGATCTCGCAGTCAAGCAATTCACATAAAAAAATCATTACTGCAGTGTGTTACTTTGAATTAATTGCTGTGGCCAGTTTATTATACCATTTAATAGATAAACTAGGGCCGTGGGCATTAATCACACCACTGTTATCTATTTAACATAAAACGAAATAATTGACATTCACTTCTGAACGCCATGAGAATAATTTTGAAGCATGTAATTTGCCTCTATCGGACTTTGCCTTACCATTCATTAGCTTATGCTTAATAATGTTATACGAAAATAAATTTTCGAGGCGATCGAAAATTTATAAAGATTGAAAGGAAGATGTTGTTGTTGTTTTCGCCTCCATGAATATAATTGACTCTATGACGATCGAAGGTGAATGCAGCTATGAGCCCCGTTCTGCGAAAACTGGGTTTAATGCACAGCACTTTCTACCCACACTGGATATAAATCAAAAAGAGAACTCCCTTAAAAGCTTAATTCCATAACAGCGGGAAATCTGTTCTTGATTCGCCTGTGCAGTGTCTTGAAATATTTGATATCAGACGCATTTAATTTTAATCCATCGCACGCCATACTTATGCGATGTAATTTGCAATAAAAATAATAAACGTTGGCCTTCTAGAAAAACGGCTATAATCAACACACGTTCTTTAAAATAACGCAATACAAACAAAATGATCCAAAATGATCCAACTATAAACGACTGGTAAATGGATGCTTGCGTAAACACACACACACACACACACACACACACAACCTTGTACGTTTCCTTTTTTTTAAAGACCATGTACTCTTCAAAACAACAAGAAATTTACTTAAGCGCAAAATATCATTGCATATTTTCAAACCGATTCACCAGCTTTAAACATCTATTTTGCCTGAGAAAACGTTTTAAAATTTCGCTTTCCGTATAAGTGCTGTTCTATCAATATTTGGTGATCGTCATTCGATCATTCTGTCGTGCACAGACGACAATTAAAATACCCAAATAATGAGAATCGAAAATATTAAATACTAATCTATTGGCATACCTCAAAACTAACATTTTACATTACACCACAAATAAAAACACTTGTCCTCACTTCTTCCCATCTAGAGGTCTATCGATTTTCCTGTTACACAAGCTTTACAAACATATGGCCGCGCACCCGTGTCATTCCTAATCACTTCTTAGACTTACTTGGTAAACCAGTAACGGTAAGGTTCCATGAGTCAGTAAGTGGCTCGCTTTCAACAGTAACACTGAAATAACAAAAGAAAATACATTAAGTTGTTAACAAGAGTAGACACTTAATATAGCTGAATTATAACGAGCACTATAATTTAAATTATGCAGCACCAGCTAAAACGATAGCATGACGCAGTGAAAACTTGTTTAATGCTTGTACTTTGTAATACAAATTTTTGTATAACGGCTTTAGCGTTACCTCTAATGAATTTTACTAAATGAAGACATCATGGATTCATATAATCCATTTTTAAACACAGACGTACCTAAATGTCAGGGAGTAACTCGACTTGGAAGGCATTGTCACAAAAAAGTAAAAGCCGCCAGTCTCCTTAACGTAAACATGCCCGTCCGGAGTCTGACTCAAGCTTGGCCTTCAAACAATTAACAACGCAGCTTAAGGTATATCTTAGTTATATATGATGTTTTTGTAAAATTACATACATAATGTTTTTTAGTGTTGAATATCATAAACAGCTGACTGCGCATGTACATGTTGCAACTCGTTACTGTACATTTAAATGATGTTTTCAAACTATAGACTTAAAGTCACACAACTTATTTGGCATAGTGAATTTAAGTAAATTTGCGCTTTAAAAGTTAAAAATGATCGCGTTTGTCGAAATGGACTTATACGTCTAGAAATCCTACTTTCGGTTTTAAAAGCGATACCGTTTGAAAAATAAAATTACTTGCTAACTAAGGTATAGATTTAATTTTATCTATGCCAATAAGAATATATCTGGTTGTTACATCTGGTGGTTACAAGGTAGAAATCCGTCCTTTTTGCGTTTTAAAACTTAAAAATAATCGCGTTTGTCGAAATGGAAGTTTACGTTTAGAAATCCTACTTTCGGTTATAAGAGCGTTACCATTTGAAAAATAATAAATTTCTTGCTAACGAGGCTTAAGTTGTAATGACAATTTTGCACACTTTCAAATTGCATCTGTATGTATTGATTAACATGTATTTCATTTCAATGTCAGAGGAAAAGTGTGTGGCTTTTAAACAAAGGCAAGTGAATGTTTATTAGTTTTACCCGTAGAATTTCAAAGGTCATCATTCGCAACAACCATAGATACATCGTTCAAGCAGGGGTCGTAGCCATTCCAAGGAATTAAATCAATTTCAGGTAATAAAGAAGAAGGCTGTACGTTTTGAAACCAACGTAATTGTCCGTCCACATGATAGTCTACAAATAAAGCAAACACGAATTTAGATTCCATTTTGGATATAAATGATAAATGACAGAAATAAACATTCATAATTTTCTCAAGTTTCAAGTTTCAATGTTTATTGCTATATGGCCTCCGGCCCTTGCAAGTACAAATAACATCGTATAGCCACAAAATTTCAAAGTATACAAAGTATAAGCAAACATACATATGTAATGGTACAGCTATTTATAATAAACTGCTGTTAAGTAACTTATTTCTTCTTTTAAAAGCATTTTACAAGAACATATCAGTACCCCTGATCACCTTTTCTTCCCGGGAGCTCATGATTATATTAAATTAATCATAGTAGCGGGTGTAAAATACTTAATTGGTATATACCTTTCTCGGATGTCTAAGTATGTCGTGCATATTAATAGAAAATGAAATTCATCTTCAATATCAGTTTTGCTAAAAGAACATAACCTTTGGTCCCTGTCGATATTCAAATAGCGGCCCTTTTCAATCATGAGCTTATGGGGAAAAATTCGAAAACATACATATGCATTTAGAAATTTACTTATAGTTAAACAATTTAAATATACATCAAAATCAAAGTTACTTTTAAATCCATTGTATGTTTTAAGTTTGGGGGCACTATTACACTTGTCTACCCACTGCTGTATAAAAATATATTTCAATCGTTGAGCATAATTATGCAAGAACAATGGTTTATTAACAGCCGATTGTTGTTCCCACACATATCCAAAACCTATGGATTGCAAGTGATTGCGTAATAAGGTGACCTAGTGTTCATGCCCTATGCCATCAAAGCATTTCAACATTTCATATCACTTTTTAATATGACGGGAGTGAGGTGTATCCAGTATTCGTAACCAATATTTTATAACTCTCATAGATGAATAAATATGTACTGAATATCTGCCACAATCACCTAAAATAGCATTATTAACAGCGTACATTGGTGCTGACATAAATCTTTTACATGCATATATGTGAACTCTTTCTACAACTTCAACATAGTTTAGCCCCCATATTTCCGATCCATATAATAAAATAAGCATCACTTTGGCGTCAAAAATCTTTAAAAAAAACAATCATATGGCATAGGCATATAGTCGTATAGGGACGAAAGCATAGATACAATGACGCGTTATGCTTTACAAGACCTGTTTTCTGCCATTTTAAGCATAGACAGGCTAGACACCATAGCACACCATTTTTGTAGTATGCCTGTATACCACGCTGCGACAGGTCCCTGAATTTGTTACGTTAGAACATTGTCAGCTCATTTGACACGAATACCAGAGTCCCTGAGACGGTCGCGTGCTTGAAATATTTCCCCTTTTCAGTCATATTGTTTATAATTTATAAGGACCATCCTGTAAGAGTTTTTGTTGAATCGGCCTACACGTTTTATATCTAACACTGGACTATCTTGCAGGGGGTGTTCGGGACAGCGACATTGTACACATCTGCTACTGTTCTGTTTTATCAACTGCTTAATTTTGTTCATCAGTGAGACCAAATATCATAAGACAATTTCTAATTTCAGCATATTCAATTTTTTCTAGGCGTTTACCTATTTCGTTCAGGTCGGCACTTTCTTTATCAAACATATGCGCAACTTTGAGACGTAATAACCCCGTAGAGATAAATAAATTAAATAGTTATGTTTATGTAGTATAACAAATGATATGTAACAGCATACGCATATCAGTTATTCTTATAGCATATTGTTTATTCTTATGATAGAAATTAATAAGGAGATATTTTAATCATATGTATATGCAATGTTAGGATGAAGTTTGAAAATTTAATAAGTTTTTGTGAGATATTTGTCATTTACAAATAATCTAAGAGTACACATAAACTAGAACTTTAATTAATATTTATTACTAGTAAGAACACATCCAGGGTGGAGTATAAGTGGAGTCAACAGAATGAAAAGTCATGTAGATAAGAGAATCGATTGACCATATACTTAACAATGAGTTCAATTAACGAAATGTTCAGTATATAGACATGAGATTAGATTACCTCATATAGTCATTGAAATAGCACAGATGAACGGGTCACCGAAAAGCCTTATTTGCATAAGTTACACAAAATATAACACCGACAAACATAACAGTAAAACTTTATACCAATACAAAGTAATTCGATTTTGGAGTATTTGACAAGCATATAAATACATGAATAAATTGGTTTTTCTAGTATATTCCAGCGAGTCAACCAATCAGCAATAAGCACGTTAGCTAAGGGCCAATCAAAGTTAAAAAGAAAATATATGCAAATTAACCTGAAGAAAAAATGTAGAGGTGAAGTCAGAAGTGGTCAGTCTGCGGTTATATTTGAAAATAACTGAGATTTGTCACGTCTTCTTGACGTGGCGGCCATGTTGGCCGCCGCGCTGTAAAATTGTATTTCCTGAACATTAGCAAGCATTTTGTTAGAAAATATTCAACAGACATTAATCGCGAAGAAAACGGACATGAACTTTGTTTATTACTGTGTGTTCTCCAGGAACCATACGTAATTACGTAACAACTTCTTCAAACTCGGATTTGATGTTATATTGTTCATTTTCAATTTCACCAACTTTATTTTTAAGTGATTTTATATTTTCGGACAGCGTATGCTGCTTTAACTCTGTATTACCAATATTTTCATTAATATCACTCGAGTCTTTTTTCCGCATAACATTTCATGTCGAACAGTCTGCACTTCCAAACGAACATCGGCTATACAATCGTTCGTCTGCTTATTATAAGCCGCCATAGTATTTACAATGCATTGAGTATCCGGATTCATATATTGGCCAACGTATAAATCATGCGGCTGGGTTGAAGCCGAACCACTTGTATCGCGATGCATAGGGCCAGGATTAAGTTCGACATCCATTGTTAATAGCAATATTCGCTTGTGATAGCCCCTGTACAAACATGCATAGCTTGTTGTTTCGCCAAACATATGTATGACATGAGTACAATCCATATGATTTTGTGTAATGCTACGTTGCGCGTAAGGCTCAATAAACGCGGATAGTACTTCTACCGATGCATAGAAGCCTTTAATATAGATACACAGGCCCAATGCAACCAACATGCACGCGAACAGTCTGAAATGCACATCGGTTCCCGGCGTACAAGGATTATACTGTTTATTTACTTTCCGCTGTGATGGTCGCGACTTTTCTTGTATAAAACACCCAACGCGTATACGGTATTGATTGAGCGCGATACCCATTTTTCCGTATAACAATAGATATAAGACTTCACACGACAAAACACACGAACACACACCTTGAATCGAACGTGTTAATTGTTTTGTCCACTGACCACTATTGACCACTACTGACCAACTCTACAAAGTCACGGTCAATGCACACAGTCCTCGCCAATCACAACAGGTAACATATACATGTATAAGCGCCGAATAAATGAAACAATAATTCTTCTTATACTCACTTTTACAATTATGATTCCCAAAATCACTAGATCCAATAACTTACAGCTTTCAAAACTAAACAGTTCTATCCTTTTTTTACTTTGTTTCCATAAAATTTAACCACTTTAAACGCACTTTTTACGCCGCACTAAAAAACACGTCTAGCTGTACCACTAACAAAACTAAGTATATCCTAGTATATAAAACATACAGGCAAGTTACAAATAAACACACTTCAAATAAAAAGAAGTTGAATCACAATAGTGACACCGACATATGTTTGTCCCATCCTCCTCGGCATATCATTTGAGTAAGATAGTTTTCAGTTACTGACATAAGTTTGCGCTCTAAGTAGTGTCAAATAAGCTTACCATGGAAAGCTGTGAGATGGTTTCATGATTTTTTTTTAAAGGCGACGAAAAATCCAAACAAACTTAATTTAAAGTTAAGTTCTTTTACAAGCACTGGTTGAAATTATCATTGATCAGCAAGAAGGCCGACACCATATACCATAAGTTTAATAATTATTCTCAGTTTGTGTTCGTTTCACATGATTTAAATGGATGGGCGGAAATTTACGTGCAATGTTTGGACCTAATGGAAGGGAATATATAAAGTGTAGATGTTTGAGACATGCACAACTTACATCTTCTGCGAAGAAAAACAATAAAAAGACGGAGGGAAATGTTTACGCATATCTGATAACTGAAGACATTGCGAAGTCATGTCTTAGGAGCACAGACGGATCAGAGGTCTTAGCGTAACCAATATTAATGTTGTATTAACTGAAGTTGTTCCGAGTCACATCGTTTGATGTAGCATTAAATCTGCTTCTTCGTTTTATTTGACTAATAACAATCGATAATTTGGAAATAAATCAGGAAGCGTTTGTATATATTTATATAAAACTATTAATGCAGTTTTTATGCCCATTTAAATGTTTACTTCAATCCGTAAGAAAAGTCGAAACGTGTTTTAACTCATTCGCATAGGATCGTCTAAATTCCGATTTTTGGTCAATTTGTTGTCACATAAATCGCTTCTGTCGCCTTATAAGTAAATAATATTGCATCTAATCGTGAAATAGCATTGACACATTATATATTCAGGCCGGAAATATCAATGTGTAGAGTTTCTGGACTCTAAAATATATATAATAAAAAAAAAAAAAACAATTCACCCAGCACACGCAACACTTAAGTCAGGTCCACAGGTTGCTGTTTTGTTTTAAATGTAGTAATGTTGTATTTTCTAATATCTCTTATCAACAAGAATTCATATGTGTATTCTTCTATCTACATCACTCAGAGTACAAGTGGCTTCATATTTGTGATATTTTTATATTTCTTAAGCTTGTCGTTTTAATATCCATATTTTTAAATGAACCTATTCACGTTTTGGTAAATTGACGCAATTTACAACAATTGTTTCAGATTTTCACATTGTTGTTTTAGTTATGATATTTGCGAGGAAACAGTTAAACTGAACGTTTACCATACTCTTAAAATATCCATTATATGCATGTTTTAACGATTTAAATACCTTAATACTATAAGCGTTACAAACGCGAACCGATGTATTAATTTAGAGAGTTCTGTTCTTATCGTTATATTTTGTGACATTACGAGCATTTCTTATATGTATTAAAACATAAGTCACACTTTACATCAGTGCCGATGGCCCAGTGATTTTAGCGCTAGTTTTTCCCTTCAAGGAGCAGTGGTTCGAGTCCAGTTGTGGACAATGTTGATCTTAATATAAACTGTATACCAGTTAACACAATTTTGTTTGATCGTAATTGATGCGCTATTGTGTGTGAACAAACGTGAAAACAAAGAGAGGTTACGGCTTCAGTAAATGTCAACGATTGTGGATTTACTATCGTTCTCTATTGGAGTGTTATATTATATCATGCCTTGAACGTTTAATATAATGTGTGTAGATACTCCTATCAAAATAGACACTGTTGTATTTCATTTCATTTTACACCGTTTTAGGTTTTCTTAATTACATAGTTTTAAATGAATAAATCTTATACATGAACGATTCTGATACGTAAGCTGTGCATTTCTATTTTAAACATTTGATGAGCACCCAATGCACAGCTGTGCATTTCTATTTTAAACATCTAACGAACACCTAATGCACAGCTGTGCATTTGTATTATAAACATCTGACGAACACCCAATGCACAGCTGTGCATTTCTATTTTAAACATCTGACGAACACCCAATGCACAGCTGTGCATTTGTATTATAAATATATGATGAACACCCAATGCACAGCTATGCATTTCTATTTTAAACATCTGACGAACACCCAATGCACAGCTGTGTAATTCTATTTTAAACATCTGATGAACAGCCAATGCACAGCTATGCTTTTCTATTATAGACGTCTGACGAACACCCAATGTACAGCTATGCATTTCTATTTTAAACATCTTACGAACACCCAATGCACAGCTATGCATTTCTCTTAAAAACATCTGAGGAACACCCAATGCACAGCTGTGCATTTCTATTTTAAACATCTGACGAACACCCAATGCACAGCTGTGCATTTGTATATAAACATATAATGAACACCCAATGCACAGTTATGCATTTCTATTTTAAACATCTGACGAACACCCAATGCACAGCTGTGCATTTCTATTTTAAAAATCCGATGAACATCCAATGCACAGCTGTGCATTTCTATTTTAAACATCTGACGAACACCGAATGCACAGCTGTGCATTTCTATTTTAGACATCTGACGAACACCCGATGTACAGCTGTACATTTCTATTTAAAATATCTGATGAACACCCAATACACAGCTATGCATTTTTCTTATAAACATCTGACGAACCCACAATGCACAGCTGTGCATTTATATTTTAAACATTTGACGAACACCTAATGCACAGCTATGCATTTTTATTTTAAACATCTGATAAGCAACCATTGCACAGCTGTGCATTTCTATTTAAATCATCTGATGAACACCCATCGCACAGCTGTGCATTTTATATTTTAAACATCCGGCGAACACCCAATGCACAGCTTTGCATTTGTATTATAAACATATGATGAAAACCCAATGCACAGCTATGCATTTCTATTTTAAACATCTGACGAACACCCAATGCACAGCTGTGCATTTCTTTTTTAAACATATGATGAACACCCAATGCACAGCTGTGCATTTCAATTTGAAACATCGGACGAACACCTAATGCATAGCTATGCATTTCTATTATAGACATCTGATAAACACCCAATGCACAGCTGTGCATTTCTCTTTTAAACATCTAACGAACACACAATGCACAGCTGTGCATTACTATTTTAAACATCTGATGAACACCCAATGCACAACTGTGCATTTTATATTTTAATCACCTGATGAACACCCAATGCACAGCTGTGCATTTCTATTTTAAATATATTACGAACACCAAATGCACAGCTATGCATTTCTATTTTAAACATCAGACGAACACCCAACCCACAACTGTGCATTTCTATTTTGAACATCTGATAAGCACCCAATGCACAGCTGTGCATTTCTATTTTTAACATCTGACGAACACCCAATGCACAGCTATGCATTTCTTTTTAGACATCTGATGAACACCCAATGTACAGCTGTGCATTTTTATTTAAAGATCTGACGAACACCCAATGCACAGCTATGCACTTCTCTTATAAACATCTGACGAACACCCAATGCACAGCTGTGCATGTCTATTTTAAACATCTGACGAACACCCAATGTACAGCTATGCATTTTTATTTTAAACATCTGATGAGCACCCATTGCACAGCTGTGTATTTTGATTTTAAACATCTGATGAACAACCAATGCACAGCTGTGCATTTCTCTTATAAACATCCGACGAACACCCAATGCATAGCTATGCATTTGTATTATAAACATATGATGAAAACCCAATGCACAGCTATGCATTTCTATTTTAAACATCTGACGAACATTCAATGCACAGCTGTGCATTTCTATTTTAAACATATGATGAACACCCAATGCACAGCTGTGCATTGCTATTTGAAACATCTGACGAACACCCAATGCATGGCTATGCATTTCTATTATAGACATCTGATGAACACCAAATGCACAGCTGTGCATTTCTATTTTAAACATCTGACGAACACACAATGCACAGCTATGCATTTCGATTTTAAACATCTCATGAACACCCAATGCACAGCTGTGCATTTTATATTTTAATCATCTGATGAACACCCATTTCACAGCTGTGCCTTTCTATCTTAAATATATGACGAACACCCAATGCACAGCTATGCATTTCTATTATAAACATCTGACGAACACCCAATGCACAGCTGTGCATTTATATTTTAAACATCTGATGAGCACCCAATGCATAGCTGTGCATTTCTATTTTAACATCTGACGAACACCTTGTGCACAGCTATGCATTTCTATTTAAGACATCTGACGAACACCCAATATACAGTTGTGCATTTCTATTTTAAAGATCTGACGAACACCCAATGCACAGCTATGCACTTCTCTTACAAACATCTGACGAACACCCAATGCACAGCTGTGCATTTCTATTTTAAACATCTGACGAACACCCAATGCACAGCTATGCATTTTTATTTTAAACATCCGATGAGCACCCATTGCACAGATGTGTATTTCTATTTTAAACATCTGATGAACATCCAATGCACAGCTGTGCATTTTATATTTTAAACATCTGACGAACATCCAAGGAATAGTTGTGCATTTCTATTATAAACATATTTAAAATATCTGATGAACACCCAATGTACAGCTATGCATTTCTCTTATAAACATCTGACGAACCCACAATGCACAGCTGTGCATTTCTATTTTAAACATTTGACGAACACATAATGCACAGCTATGCATTTTTATTTTAAACATCTGATAAGCAACCATTGCACAGCTGTGCATTTCTATACCTGATAGTTTAGCCTTACTATGGATTTTATTTGAAAATAAGTGTCCCCGTACCAAAAAGGACTCAGGTTTATTTTTCATTCATTAAAGGATAATATGAGAAGAATGGCTAAACTTCTGAAAGCATATAATTTATTTTCGCTGTCGCTCACCGTTCAATTGTTATATCTTGGGTTGAACATGTGTAGGATTATTGCCAAGATACATCAAAATAACCCATAAGGTAAGTAGTTTTCATGGCTTAGCAACTATTTAAGTGATGTACGACCTTCTTTCGAGAGGGTCATCAGTGGATTTTGGCTTATTTACCGCAGTGAGATATTATAAAACGTAAATAAATTATACGAGGTAAATTGATAGTTCAATGCACTTACAATTAAGAACCCATGTGTGTACTGAACATGAGGCAGACGAACGAGTTATAAGAAAACAAGAAAACATGCTAATAAACAGCTGTGGTCAAAAGTGATAACGAACGTAATTGCCTTTTTTGTAACGAATTAGATGTCGAAGATGAGTTTCATTTTGTTTGTAAATGTCCTTAATACATTGATAATAGAAGTAACTACTTTAATAAATGTTATTATGTTAGGGCTTCTGTTTACAAATTATACCAATAACTGAATACAACAAATAAATTTGAACGTATTAAATTAGCCAAATTTGTAAAAGAAGCTATGATTTTAAGATATAATATTTTTAATGATGTTACTTAACTTCAAATAATTATAATAAGGTATTTTTCATCTATGTGTCCCTTTTCTACGACTTGTATTGGTTATCCGATGCTAATAAAAACGCTGCAAGCATCGAAAGACCGTTGGAGAGAAAATAAACTTAAATAACAGTATTGATAAGTGTTTAGGATCGTTAGGATAATTGATATAAATTTAATCACCTGTTTGCAATGTCATGTGTACAATGTTTATCAAATGTGAAAGTACCGGATGCTTTAACTCAACTCTTTATTTTACCCACATCGGTGTGGGTACCATTCCGTCGTATGCACATGGGTGTACAGAAATGGAGGGGGAATGTATGAGGTAGGGAACTACACCTACAATCATTGGTTTGACGGACTGGCTATAATCCAGCACTTCAGAATCGGTAGGTATTTTTAGCCTCGATCTGAGAAAACTGGTCTTCATGCATATTCGTAAAATGGCTTCCTGGATAAGCTTGTGTAGTCTGACAGGCTAATCAGGGACGACATTTTCCGCCTTGGCTGGATTTTCTTTTATTCAAACGAAAACATGCATACACGCGGAAATTGTCTTCCCTGATTTGCATGTGCGGACTGCATAGCCTAATCAAGGATGCCACTTTACGCACATGCATGTTGTCCGAGATCGAGGCTTATTCGTTCGCACTGCAGAATCGGTTGGTAGCAAAGCGTTTTTATTAATTAGTTGAGAATTGATGTAATTAAGTTGTTCAACAAACTTAGTCTTATTCAATATCTAAACACTGAGTTGATTGCGGTAGTCGGAAAATATAACCGATTTTCACTTTTTTAGCGATAAAATATTTAACATTCACTCATTTAACTGATAAAAAAAATAATATTGTAGTTATCCTGCTATGAACAAGTTATCAAGCTCCAGATAGGTAAATTATGATCGAAAATATCTTAAAAGCGACACCTATCAAAAGGTAGCAACTGCCAAGGCACCAGTCGTTGGCGAATTCGGCACGGCAGCTATTCCAGACCCTTGTGAAAACATATTCAAGAGGTATGCACTGTTGAAACGGGGATTGATTCATTTGCGTGTGTTGCCGTCCCATGTTAGCCTGTGCAGTCTGCCGACTTTTTGTATAAAGGAAGTCTCTTCTTAGCGAAACCCAGTTTAGGCTGAACGTGTCGTCCCTTATAGACCTGCACGGACTGCACAAGGTAATCTAGGACGACACTTTACGACATGCATTTAAACCCGTTTTCCCAGAACGCGACTGATATTCGAGTAGCCTCACTTTTAACATTTCTTTGCCACAATTTTTGTATTATTTAAAAATACTGCTTAGTTGCTTGTTTCCCTTGTAATCAAAGCGTTATATCTGTTTGATATACAGCTTGGCTCCACTACGATGATGTATGTATATTAGTATTAAATTTTAATTTGCGATCGTTCTTATCTTTTATGAACCTAACGTTGATCTAAATACAAACGAAATTTAGAAAAAAGACACAACATACAAAAAATACTCGTATTGTAAAAAAATTGCGTCCTCCGCCACGTCCTGGTAATGCCCGCCACCAACGCCACCAGCGAGAGGTCCTTCTCCGGCCTGAGACCTCCGGACGTTTATGACACAGGAGAGACTCACCCACCTCATGACGCTCCACGTGCACAGGTGTGCTACCGACGCAAAGGACTTGTTAGATGTTGCCAATGAGTTCGTCAGTGTGAATGAATCACGGTTAACTATCTTCGGGAAGTTTTCATAGAATGTGACACTTGGCATTAACATTACGCGAACAGTGCATGATAAATTGTGGCTTAAAAATGAATTATCCGTAATTTTTGTTTATTTAACTTAATTTAATAATATTTATTCATCCTGGTTCAGTATTTTAATAGTGCTCGAAATGTGGATACATTATTTACTAATCATGTCATATTGTATTGGTTGTTGTGTATTTTCATGTGGTTATTTATAACACTCTCCCATTTTCAGGTGTTAAATATGTCCAATAGTAATAAAATATATCCATTGTGAATGTAATGTTAATGTTTTTATTTCTCATATCACTTGTTAAACTCCGTCATTAAAATACATAAACATTTACTTAATTTTATGTTGTAATTAGAGTTTTTGGAAAGAAAATAATAACATTTATATCAACATGAAAGTTCCCCCAAAACGCACCATATTAATTGTAATTGTATTTTCTTTCGGAACCACGGGAGAGGACAACCCTCTCAAACGAACCTCTTTATGTCCCCAGTACATAAACTGGACCGCCCCCCCCCCCATGTTGGGAGGTTATCTACGCCCCTGAATATGTTGCAGGTCATAAATGTAAAACTGAATTTGAAATTGAAGAAGCTTTACAAATATTTTACACTGACAACACTGTTGGTTTTCCAACAAAATCTTTCCTATCTACCTGCCCTAGTTTTTTGGGGCAAATTTTTAGTATATTAAATGTCAGTAAGACCGGTGTGACACAATGGCTGTTATTGTATATAAAGAGCGAGGTTCCCGGCCTGCGCGCACATTTCAATAAGCGAGCTGGGTGATGCGATTTATAATTAAGTCGTTTCCAATTACACAAAATCTCGTTCCCGGCCTGTAAGCGAGCGGGGTAAAAACGATTTATAATTAGGTCGTTTCCAGTAACACATCCCTATTCCTAGAAAATGACTTCTAGGTAGTACAATGAGTATATATATAAGTTTACCGCTTATCGAATGTTCATTTAAAAGTCGAAGCAGCGTTTGAACGAACTAACTAATACATTCAAGCTGTTAATAAGATCATTCCAAATACAAGTAGAGGGCAAATAGATGTGAATAAATACAAGGTATGTGGCGAATTTAAACGTTGACTTTCTGTTTGTGTTAAAGTGGATGTTTTAATGACAAAAAAGTAATGGGGCCCAGGTTGCATTATGGGTGTTTCTACACCATTAGTTGTTATTAATTTGTGAAACAAATCATATCTGTAAGAATATGTATCAATGCCCGTTGTGGGCTAGGTTTAGATCTCGGCCAATTGACCGATTTAAACGTAAGCATACATGTAACATATTATAGAACACATAATACAGTAAGTACATTTGTTTAACCCTCGTAGCAATTCGTTTCACATTTACATTGTGACATTGAAATTCAAAGGCGTATCGTTACAAATCGGAAGAAAGATTATCCACAAACGTTTTTGTCGTTATGAGAGACGTGTACTGTTTTTAGATCATTGAAATACGAACATACATACATGTTTTGCAACCAATAGTAAATGCCAACACTAAATTGCAATAATCCAATTCCCATATATTAAGCCTCCGAATCGCTTTAAGATGCACAGTGTATGTACCCAAGTAACAACCCGTTGTGCAATAAACCCGTTTTGCAATAAATTTATTGAAAACACGGGTTGGAGTGTCTAATTGCAATTTGATTTTTTAAACAACCCGTTTTGCAATAAACCCGTTTTGCAATAAAATCATTCATGCACATTAATTTGCAAATTTTTTTATTGCAAAACGAGTTGGGGTATCTAATTGCCATGTAAATTTTGTATATCAACCCGTTTTGCAATGAACTCGGTTTGCAATAAAATCATTACTCTTGTATTTATTAATTCAATTGGCTTGAAAGAGGAAATTCAAGTGTTGTATTTAAACAAAATCAAATCATTGCAAAACGGGTTTATTGCACGACGGGTAATTACATACACATAAAAGCTCGTTTTCATCGATGTTAGCTTGAGTTAACAAGTCACTTTATCTAAGTATACAGTCATACATTCGATAGAGCAATCTTTTATCAAGTACCGTCCGTTTATTTTCAGATGTCAAATACAGCATCGTGCACAATCTATGTGGCGGTAGAGATCAATGCAAGAGCCGAAGCCAGTGCCAACATTGATAGGGGTACTGTAGACGGCGGTCTTGCTGCGAGCATTTTTGTGGGTGTTTTGATTGTTGTTGTGGGCATGAAATTAATCCGTAAAAGATCGCAATCAGGTGAGTTGGTTTTAGCTATCCGTTATCAATTTGCAATAATACAATATTGGTAAAACAATCGTTTGAAATAATTGTATTTTGTCCGTGTCAGATAGAACCTTAGTCTTTTATTAGTTGATAGTTTTCATCATCGCGAAACGTAATGCTAGCAATTGTTACTGTATATAGTTATGATATTGATATTCCGAACACATCATTTCGTAAATCAGGAATACTTGTTCAGCCCGTTGTTACTGTAAAATGTAATGTTTAAGGACGAGGCACAATGACCGGAACTTCTGCTAGCGAGAACACAGCCTTTATCCGAACGGCCCCAGCCAGCAAGGCGACGCTGAACACTAGCAGTAATTCGTTGAGTAGCCAGGTGGAGGTAGATGCAGTCCCGGATGTTCGCATGAAGGCACCAGAATTGGTGACTGGAAGTCAGTTAGAAGGTACGTTTACGGAAAATCACTGGCGCGAAATCGACCACGTGCGATATGAACTTATAAACCTACCCAGCATTTATCTTTTCAAATAATAATTATTGAAGTATTATTGCATAAACGCTATCTACTATGCCCTCTGGCAGGGTGCAGAAACTTGGCAAAAGGGAGAAATGGTGTATTAACAAGGCGATTCACGTGCCGTTCAAGCCATTATGTTTTTCATATCCAGATCCACGCGCAGTTACTTCCCTTAGTAATGGCTGGATTCAATGAAGTTATTATTTTATTAATAACTCCAGCCTTCGACGACTTTCCAAGCATAAATGGGGAACTGAATAAGCATCAGTTTCCTCATGCATGCAGAAATAAAGGCAATGAATATTGCAATCCACTTTTCAAATTTATACCATCTGAACTCTCTTGACAACAGCTTTATTTATTGGTAACCTCAATGAAGTTAAGGTTTTTTACTCAACACTTTCAAAAGACTGTGCTGTAAATGTAAGTGTTTATATACCTTCAGCGTTCCTGCTGTATGCTTGAAATACTTCAGTGGCAATATTTTGGCAGTATTAATTTTTAGAACATTTAGTTGGAACGAAATTAGATAGACCTGTACGAAACTGTCGAAAGAAACATCTATGAAACATCCTGCAGATGATCACGCCCTCGAAAACGTGTATTATCCTTATATTGATTGCATATTTCAGCCCTCCTTCAATTAGCACACCGGAGGGCCTATCCCAGTCATGTGCTCACCCTTGATGATCTCTTCACTAAGCAGTGTATTACCTACATTGCGACGAACATCGGAGGGGAAGCGAATCGACGCGACCTGTTCCGTGAGCTGAACATCATACCGGCGGTTTACGAGCCGGAAGAGGAAAAGTGGCTGAGGGACAAACACAATTATCCTGATTTTAAATACACTGTTCTGAGAACATGGCTATTTCAGAATACAGGGACAGAAGTAGCCGATCTTGCTCATCTGTGCCGCTGCCTAGAGCGGTCCAATCTGACTGTAATTTCTGATGCATTGACTTCTATGCACTTTGCTTACGCTACACGATCTCAAGCGGCCGGTAGTGCTAGCTCAGAACGAGGTCAAATGGACACGGCGTCGAAAGCTTCTCAGTTAGACCCATCCGTGTGAGGCTTTTTTCGGCATAGCTGTTTAACCCAGCTTTTCACATTAAATGACCTTTACATAACGCCAGCAGACCCGAATGAATACACTGCATTCAATTCATGGGCTGATTTAAGCATAATCCCTACAAACATTGGCAACAACTCCGCGTTTTGATAGTATAGGATGTAACACTAATCAATGTAGGGAAATGCGGACTTCTAATTGTGTGTTCGTTTTGGCCCAGTTACAATTACGCATAACCGGTAAATTCAATCCCCAAGACTTTCAGGGTCAGTGCTGGGTATTAAAATCGTCAGGGGAAGACGAAATGTACTATTTATCGACGCCTTATGTTGATCACACAGTATTGCTTTCAAGATATCAAATAACAAGAACTTTAGGGAAAGAAATCAATGAAAACATTTCGGTAAATGCCACTTGTCTTGCATTGTGACACACACAACTACCGAAATAGTATAGGGTCCATGATATAAGGGAAATCGTTTAATTATATAGTCACACATGAGTGACGTACGCGGTCAGTGTGTCTGAAAATCTTCCCTGTAAGCCAGCATTGGCTAACGACTTTTTTCCACTTTGATAGAAAAGATTTTTAAAGACCCGCGTAATGCGGAAACGTGACTTATGCAATATGCTGCAGTCCGCACAGGCTAATCAGGGACGACACTCTCCGCCTAAATTGGATTTTTGCTAAGAAGAGACTTCATTTAAACGAAAAATGTCATAAAAGCGGAAAGTGTCGTCCCTGATAAGCCTGTGCGAACTGCACATGCTAATCTTGGACGACACTTAACGCACATGCATTATGCCCAGTTATCTCAGAGCACGACTCATATGATAAAGATATCGGAAGATTAATTGTAATTTAAGCCCAGTATTCCCAAAGCGAGGCTCAACTATAGTTCTCGTTCTTATACACGTTTTGACTTTGCTCCGGATTTTGTCTTTCTAACTGTGATATCTTCGTATTATATTTTTATGATCTTAATTAAATTTATTTGCAAAAATTTGATTTCTTATTTTTTATGACCATTTTCGATGTTATGGTCTTTCAACATTTTCCATCTGCATGTACAATATGTTTCTGTATAAATTATTGCAATAACACAGTTGATGTTTATATTTTTGTTTAAATAAATACAATTACAAAACTATGACGATTTTCTTCGAGCTCTGTATACGAGTTCCTGGGTGTATTTAGTATTAAGTTATTATCAGACCAAGCATTTGTGGATTCAAGCGGGAAAAAAAAGTTGAACCTAAATAAGCTACCTATTTTAAGGTAAAATAAGACTAAATCAGTATTTCCTTGATTGGAATAAATCACATATTTGCAAAACTAAAGATCATAACATCACAGTCGCTGATCAAATGAAATGATATATTTTACGGTTATTGCTAAGAAGTTTTGATTTCCAGTACAGGTCCATGATTTAATTCACAAAACTACATCTTCAATAATTATATTATTATTAAAAGAATGAAACTGCCAACAGTTTACACAATAAGTTTGACTTGAAATGCATTCACTCCAACTTGAACAAGTTATGTAAGTAAGAGTTTGCAATAAAAATTAAATAGCAATCGGTTTTTAAATTTTAGTTGCACGCTAATTTATGTCATTTAATTGTGTACAAAATATATCCGTAATTGAAAGTTGCGCTTTTCGCTCGTTTGACCCCAACATTTTCTTGAAATGAGACTTTGTACTTGATATTGTTTTCACCATCACTAAGATTTCCCACTTTCAAGAATGGGTCGGGTATATAAAGGCGCATAAAAGCCAACTTCTCAAATATTGTTCGCGAATAACGCCACTTATTTCAAAATGGTATGTCTGGTTTCAGACAAATAGAATGCATTTGTTGCGAGATCTCGTGCGCAGAAAATCAGGTGTGTCCGCATGTTGGACATTTATTTCTTACATCACCCAATTGTATAAACGCTGGTTAAAGTTACCGCTCGGTAGCTTTTAAACCTTGGTAAGTTTGCGGTTATTCAGGTTTAGTAACCGTCAAGGTAACTCGATTGTATAAACACGAAATACCGCAAAGTAACCTAACCGCGCATAGTGGAATTTAACCAACGGTAAATTTAACCAAAACATTCCCACAGTGCATTTTCTAATGACGTAATTTTCGCGCGAAGTGTCACGCTTCGATTTCGTTAACAAACAAAATTAACAGCGTCATGTATTTTTTTTTATCAAATTCATTTACAAATGCTTTTACAATAAAATAAAGTGTACATTTTAACTATGAGTTCATCAAATTTTTCAAAATGTATACGAACATGTCACAGACCAGGGAAAAAAATATCATGATGTCGGGATTTGCCTCATTTAGCGGAATCCCTGGTGCTTCCAACTGCGAGAGAGTGCTTGATAAGACGCCTAATTTTCTTGTTTTTTAAATGATGTAACATATTCATGGTCGTCCTAACATGCTAGCCTATTCTTTTAATTTTGCTTATAACCCGTTTTCATATGACTGCGTTATAAAATAATATCTTTCGCCAAAGAACGATGTTTACACATTCAAAGCACAACGCTGAGTATATCCTTAACTTCAAATTACATCCGAAAATCACGCTGTCTGTAGTCCAATATTGCATATTGAAATTGAGATTTTATATTGTATACTCTATCGTGAGGACCTATGAAACAATTGGAAGCTGCTTTCAGGCTAGTCTCGAGCGCTTCAAGCGCAAGATGTGTCCGGCTCTTAAGTACAGCAAGTGGGGAGTCTTAACACCTCTTGACAGTGGTTTAACTTGTGATATGTGAATAACTCTTATGATACTTGTTACCTGCGTGTACACTATTTGTAATAACTCGTGAAACCGTATATACATAAGATACTGTGTTTATAGGTTAATAAATTGTAGGTTAATAAATATGACTTTGTTGAATGTTGCCAGATTTTGCGATTGACATTTAAGATTCAACCGCAAATATAAAATTTGATCTAAAGTCAACCCAAAAGCAATAAGCAATATATTGACTTTTATTGGGGCCTTTTCACGTTTTGGTAAATTGACAAAATTATTGAACAAATGTTTCAGAATCGCAAATTTATGTTTTAGTTATGATATCTGTAAGAAAACAGAAATACTGAACATTTACCATGCTCTAAAATATCCATTATATGCATCTTTTGACGGTTTAAAAACCTGAAAATTAAAAAGCGTTGCAATAATTTGGAGAGTTCTGTTGTTGTCGTTATATTTTGGGATACTACGACGATTTCTTATATAAGGAATAAAATACACTACTCATTTAATGAGCACGGATGGCCGTGTGGTCAAAGCGATAGACTTTTATTCTTGGGGTAAGTGGTTTGAGCCCATGTCAGGGTTACTTTCTTTTATTTTTGGTTTTTACTGGAGCTTTTTAGATCCAATGTTTACATTTATCAATATGAAGCATTTAATGACAATATTCAATACATGTCAAAATCTGTGAAAAGGCCTCTTTAAACGAGATGAAACATTTCAATCTAAACCACGATTCTTAACCCATTATATGTGCTCAGAAAGCACAAAGATCGAAATTCAGACACACCAACCGTAAATTTAAGTGTTTGTTGTATATCGCAGGGCTCAACATTAACCTAAAAACCAACTTGCCCTGCTGGGCAAGTACTTAGAAAATCTACTTGCCCTGAACGTAAAACCACTTGTCAAAACATGAATTATCACATTAACTGTAAACCTCATATTTTTAAAGAAGATCAAAAGATCAAAAATTATACACCATAAAACCTTTTTTTTATTTTTGCGCATTTAACAAAATGATTACAGCAATTAGAGTCTAAATTAAATGCTCTTAATTGTTGTTTTTTTGCACTTGCCCGGGCGGACAACTAGATTATAAAATAACTTGCCCGGACCCAACTTTTACTTGCCAGGGGCAATAGGACAACCGTTAATGTTGAGCCCTGTATCGACGGAGAAAGTATGCCGAGCTAGCTCTAAGACAAAAATTCAAACACGAAATAACATGAATATATATCCGCCTTTAAGAGCTACCTTAAAAAAACAAATACCGGAAACACAGGTGGTTAGCGTGTGGCTTTGATATAAATTAGTGAAAACATCATTTTGAATGATACATACTCAAATAATAACGAAAAATCAACTTTTCTGAAAAAAAAACTAATAATTATTATAATTATATATATTTGATAGTGAAAAATGATGTTTTCACTAATTTATACCATAGCCACACGCTAACCACCTGTGCCCGGAAAGACCAAATATCGATAAAGCCTTATTATATCGAAATTAAGTTAATTTATCAAGGTAAAATATCGAGCAAGCTCTTTGCGCATCATTCACATCTGAACCGCAAAATTACGACTAAGGTGGACATTCAAACTGCTCTGAGCTTGGCATTCAAACATGGACTGCAAATATCAGAGGTATATTTGCTGTATGTAATGCCTTGGATAAAGTCATTGCTGAGATTCTTTAGGTAAAAACGATGTACCAGTACGTCTATATGTGTTAATTTAGCGCTTAAATGTGTAGCGTAACAAAGTAAATTACCAACAAAAAGAAATTGAATAATATAACATTAAATATTATATTTTATATTAGTATTCTAAATAATATACGCATTGAAAACGTATTAACAACAGAAATTCAATGTTATTAGCTGGTAACGAAATTGGCAAATCACAATTAAGAGCTAATTGGACACGAAATACTAAACGGCCAGATAGCCAGAAAATATTGTAAGACATATTTTTACTATGCGCAATAGTGCTTTATTTTCGCTTTCAGTATTTTATGACTAATTTCTTATGCCAAATTTTAAGTTGAGGTTAGTGGGGGCAATCAAACTTTTATTATGTAATATAGTCTTTACTGTACTGTGACTTTAGTCTCATAGCTCTAAAAATGAACAAAGCTGTTTTAACTCATTTCCAGACCTTGGAGACTACATAACTTTATGGTATTTGGAAGAGAGGTAACTCTGCAGTTCATGTTACAGTTTCCGTAATGTGAATTCAGGGGTTAGCTCCCTTTCATTTCACGATAAGTGTATGATGATTCTTATGTTGATATAATATTCTTGTCTCTTATAACTCGATACTTCCGAGTGGCAGCATTTTATTATTATGCTTATGTTTAATTGTATGTTGTGATTGTATATATGCTGATGAGACTGTAATAAACTAATAAACTATTGTACCTTCTAATTATGGATGTTGCCCAGATAATTAATGAATTAATGGATACATGTTTCAGGACGATGTCAGATGGCTAGTACAGATGGTATCTTCTATGTAACGTCAAACTAGACGAGACGAACGCACCAAGTTAATTACTCATTGCGTATCTCGCTAATTAGATATGTCTTGGGTATGCATGCTGCCGATTGATTGTTGTATAATTTCATGTAAATGGCGGGCTGACATCCAGATACGTCCGTCGCATATATCATATTTCTTCGCTACATTTGGGCACGTGGTTTTGCTCAAGATCCCGTCGGAAATTGTAAACGTCACCGTGGGGTGTTCCAATCTATATTAATGTATTGTTCTTGAGTAAAGAGGTAAGAATCACGCACACGGCCGGAGATAGCGGTCATACAATCTGTTATCATTGGGCCAATTGGCCGTTACATTCATCTTGTAGTTCAGCATATTTTACGACATTGGAAAACGATGTGTTACAATTAAATCAATAGAAATAATCGCTATAAACACTGAAATGGACTATGTGTATGTTTATTGAGCTTTAAAGACTGCGTCACATGATATAAAATAAAAACATTACACATCATCGACTAATAGGCCAATTCATGGTATATGTGTTGTTGTTTTTCACAATTGTTTCATAGCTTTTTCTAGAATGACAATAAAGGTAGGGTATATGTATGAGCCTAGAAAGTTCAAAACAATGACAAAAATATCAACTATTCATGAACTAGTGTTGTTGTTTTTTCAGACTTCAGAAATCAACCTTTTCCTTAATGTTCATGCCGCAGAAAATGCCTCACTTCCGTTTATTGTATACATCCACGGCGGAAATAACGTCATCGTCAGTGCAAGCCGCATGGCATACCAGGGCAAGGATAGGGACAGGTGGCGATTGTCACCATAGACTACAGACCAGGTAAGCTAAAGTTGAAACCATATGGCAAAATTACCTATGTACTTAAACAACATATGCGGCATAGGCCAATGTTCTCCTAAGGCGGCAATGCGAGTATATAGATAATAAATGAATAATGACAATGTTCAGTCATACCGTAAAAAAATAAATATAATTTAATAATATAAGGTGCAAGAAAACACAATACTTTATTCAAAACAACATGGGCTAAAGCTCAATTTTATTACCGAGTTGTTATTATTCAACTGGATACTTATCTATGTTTTACATCGGGAAACTACTTGACTGCACGTACGTCTACAAAATATGCCCTGTTCTTGAGCAGGCATGCCAAGTTTCTTAAAACATACTTATAACATTAAACCAATAAGGCTATTCTTTAGAGCACGGTTGTTATATTGAGTTATGTTCAATCTCTTATTTAAAATAAAATATAAAAAATAGAGTTTATGAATTTATGAAAGCATATTATATTTTGTACTATAGAGTACTTGTTACTAAACCTGAATGCATATTACTACTATTACTACTACTGCTACTACTGCTACTGCTGAAAATTCGTACAAATGATATATGCTGAAAGCGCAAAATGATTTTTGAGAATAATATACTTAAAGGGATCTTTTCACGTTTTGGTAAATTGACACAATTGAAAAAAGTTGTTTTAGATTCGCAAATTTTCGTTTTAGTTATGATATTTTGTGAGGAAACAGTAATACTGAACATTTACCATGATCTAATATAGCCATTATATGCATATTTTGACGATTTAAAAACCTGAAAATTATAAAGCGTTGCAACGCGAAACGATTGAATAATTTGGAGAGTTCTGTTGTTGTCGTTTAATTTTGTGAAACTACAAAGATTGCTTATATAAACTATAACATACGTCTTTCATACATATTTGGCAGGATGGCCGAGCGGTCAAATTGGTTTTTACTTCAGGACTCAGCTGGTCACTGGTTCGAGTCCTGATGCGGGCTTCTTTTTTTCCTTATTTTAATTTTATACTTGATGTTTTACAGGAGCTTTTTAGATCCAGCAGTCAGCGGAATGAAAGGTGGAAAGTCACGTGTGCAGACGATGGTTAATGTTTGATCACACAATTGCACCATATTATTCATAGATTTCGAGGCTTAAGCAGGTTTTGATATGTTGTCGCCATTTTTAATGGACAAATCCATGAATCAATGGTCATCAATCAATTATCATTTATGATAGACATGCATTTAAAAAAAAAGGCCAATATGGAACAACGCTGTGATGTGTCGTTAACCATTATATGAGGTAATAAAACGGTTTGAGCAGCGTTTTGGGTTTCGTATTGTACATTGTTTGCTTTGCTACAATAACGCTTTAGGCTAAGGTTTGATGCTGCAACGATGTGGTTTAACATGGATTTTCATGGTCGTTTTGTATGGTATCGTGTGATGAAACAAATTAGAAAAATGCACGCATATATTTATATATCCAATACAGACGTACATGTAAAATCACTCTTAAACAATCTTGTTAGATTTATATCGACTTGATCTCATTACTATATATCAAATATACAAATTTAACAAAAACTACATGAGTATCAATAAATAGAACACATTACAATTTACATTTGACAATTAAGATGTAAATACAAGCATACTAAAGTACTATAAGTTATTAAACTTTCTTAACATTTAA
The DNA here is from genome assembly GCF_020536995.1 of Dreissena polymorpha. Classification (NCBI taxonomy): domain Eukaryota; kingdom Metazoa; phylum Mollusca; class Bivalvia; order Myida; family Dreissenidae; genus Dreissena; species Dreissena polymorpha. The sequence continues at coordinate 72,917,907 of NC_068356.1, forward strand.
GCAGTTGCAAGTTTGCCTTGCAGAGTGTTTGCAAATGGTTCTGTATCATTAAAGTTTAGCCTAAAGGCTATAATATTGAAATGGACTACCTGTGTTTACACATTTATTATCAACGGTAATCGGAAAAAAGCAAAGCTTTTCTTGGCACAATTAGTTTTAGACGAAAATCCTCAGACAAATGGTAATAATGCTGTGAACTAAAAGACTCAAGCATATCATAACTATAACCGAAAAAAGGTAAGATGTTCAGACAAACACGGTTTTAAATTTAAAAAAATATTCCGTTCAGCAAATGTTTCAAAAGGAATTATAATCATACATCTGCTAGAAAAAGTAAGAAAGTTGATCAAAGAAAAGAATTTTGCAAAAATATTATCAGTTATCTACAATGAAAAAGGATCATGAACAGAGCTGAGCAATACATAAGAGAAAAATTGCATATGCATCATAATATACAAGTGGGTTTAAGTTCCCATAGTCGTCTAACAGAGATTCATGATTCAGAATAATGAATGCATTCCAAAAAGGACTAGAAATATTTAAAAATCAATATAGACATTTACAAAATTAACACAATTTAATCGGTCTTAACTGAAAAGAGCATTTTTAATGGTTCAAACATATGTAGAAAACAATGCAGCAGAAAGGCCATTTACAATAAGGACAATGTTTTAACAAATAAGACACGTGCTTGTTTCATGCAAGAAGTATCCATAGTATGTGAACTTAGTCTTTATTTAACAATTAAATATCAAACTGTTTTGAAGTATATTGTTGATGAGGGATGAGTCAACAACGACAGGCACTGACAGATACTAACTACAATTGTTAAACCTTTACCACTGTGTGCTAACATGATTTTCAACATACAATAAAAGCAAACCAGCAGTAACTTATACAAGCGATTATAGAAACGGTTTATACAAAAGAGGTATACAAAACGAAGTACATAAATATGTACATCAATGCGAATCTTTTTTTGAAACTCACATAACTTTCTATTCACTTTCTCACTGAAAACTCAACACAGACTGTACTATATTTCAATTGAGAAAACATTTTAAAACAAATAATAAACAACATTTCATTTTTGTACGTTTACATAAAACCAATGTTTATACCACATGAAAACGCCTTTTTGATTCCGATATAATGCTTCTAGTGTAGATCTTTCGCAAACATGTTCATGTGGAATTGGATGACATTGAGAGAGAATGCATGAACAGTAAATATCGTCCAAGGTCAAGAAACCTGTTTTGTTTGTGTTTGATGAACATTCTCTGTCACAATATGGCCAAGCTCTTTAACGATATTATCACAGTCAGCTTTGGTGAGAGCTTCGCAAAGCGTCGGCAAATCGGCGTTGGGATAGTTGCGCTGTAACCAAACCACAAGCACGTCGTACACAAAGTAGGTGTGCGGCTGATTAGCCTAGTTTATTTTCCAGAGATCTTCCTCAGGTACATAATCACTTTCCTCGAGACCAAGACTGAAAGAAGACGTTTCGTTCTTTTGAAGAGATCTTTGTAGCCACCCACATAAAATAATTTGTCGTAAATTTATCGTTTTTGTCAAATTTCACGTATGGTATGTGAATCTCCAGTGGAGCATGTGTTCGTGGGCTAGGCCTATGATAAAGATACAACATAAACCAATAAAAGATGTACACGATTCAATTTCATTCTATTACTTGTTTAACTACTCTATTTTCAGTATATATATTAACCCAGCAAACATGCACATTTGGGTCCCATATAGGCTGTTTCTGGGCAAACCCATATGGGTAAGCCCATATGGGAGTCATTTGGGACCAATATGGGATAGCCCATATGGGAATGCCCATAAGGGTCCCATATAGGTCCCATATTATTGCGCTATCAGGAAAAATATGTAAACTTGTATTTGTTTGATTAAAAACTCATTTCTTAAAACGTATGTAGGACTAACTTGATCTAAACTGCTAATATTTTACCAAAAAATATAAAATCAATGCATAAGCAAATAATATGCAGCCCATATGGGTCCCATACGGGTCCCATATGGGAGTCATTTGGGACCTATATTTGCTTGCCCATGTTGGAATGCCGATAAGGTTCCCATATAGGTCCCATATAATTGCGCTATCACGAAAAAGATGTAAACTTGTATTTATTTGATTAAAAACACATTTCTTAAAATGTATGCTGGACTAACTTGATCTAAACTTCTAATTTTTTACCCAAAAATAGAAAAGCAATGCATAAGCAAATAATATGCAGTCCATATAGGTCCCATATGGGTCTCATTTTGGCCGCCTAACAAAGGACAAAATCAGCTACCGGGCTATTTCTGGGCAAACCCATATGGGTAAGAAGCCCATATGGGAGTCATTTGGGACCTATTTGGGTTAGCCCATATGGGAATGCCCTTAAGGGTCCCATATAGGTCCCATATTATTGCGCTATCAGGAACAAGATGTAAACTTGTATTTATTTGATTAAAAACTCTTTTCTTAAAACATATGCTGGACTTACTTGATCTAAACTGCTTATTTTTAACCCAAAAATAGAAAATCAATGCATAAGCAAATAATATGCCGCCCATATAAGTCCCATACGGGTCCCATTTGGGCCGCCCAACAAAGGACAACATCAGCTACCGGGCTGTTTCTGGGCAAACATTTGCAAATAATATGCAGCCCATATGGGTCCCATACGGGTCCCATATGAAAGTCATTTGGGACCTATATGGGCTTGCCCATGTGGGAATGCCGATAAGGGTCCCATATAGGTCCCATATTACTGCGCTATCAGGAAAAAGATATAAACTTGTATTTATTTGATTAAAAACTAATTTCTTAAAACGTATGTATGACAAACTTGATCTTAACTGCTAATATTTTATCCAATAATATAAAATCACTGCATAAGCAAATATAGGACCTATATGGGCTTGCCCATGTGGGAATGCCGATAAGGGTCCCATATAGGTCCCATATTACTGCGCTATCAGAAAAAAGATATAAACATGTATTTATTTGATTAAAAACTTATTTCTTGAAACGTATGTATACATGACAAACTTGATCTAAACTGCTAATATTTTATCCAAAAATATAAAATCAATGCATAAGCAAATAATATGCAGCCCATATGGGTCCCAAACGGGTCCCATTTGGGCCGCCCAACAAAGGACAAAATCAGCTATCAGGCGCACATTTTTTTAACATTCTGTTTTTAATATGGATTTGTTTTAAATAATGTATACACTATGATTAATATGAAGTTATTTTCAAGAGATAATTTTAATTTAAATAATCGCGCAGAAAAAATAAGTATTTAAATAATATGCGCATGTGCAGATGTTAATTCCGCCTCGCGAAAACATTAAAAACAAAAAACACTCGAAACGGTAATTTGTTAAATTGTGATATTATACACGTAATTATATATTTCTTTTGAAATCAGATATATATTGCTGATCATGCATTATTTATTTATCTGTTACTTCAATGAATGCTTGTGTCTTTAATAATTTGAATTGCAAATTATTAGATTTCTTTATTCGCTTTGTCATGTATTTTCGCGACGTAAGTCGGTACGTTCGTTTGTCACCATAGATCAATCTCTTTGTTAAACTGCTTAATTTAACTTGATTCTGCCTGAAATTCAATACAAAATGTTTATAGCAGACAGGCGCATGCCTGATAAAAATGAAACACTAAATTAGTAATCATGCTTTTGGGTGATGTGTAGCCCCAAAGCGGTGACGTATGCTAAACATAGCCGAAAGAACACATAAATTAATTTGATAATAATTATAAGTGGTGTAGATATTGTTATTATTCATAAGGGAGCGAAACTGCAAGAGGGGCATTTAATCAATTATAAAACGAAGCCTTAAAAGCGGAATACATTACAATTTATAAACATTGTAGTAATTTTATTTTCCATGGAATGAATTACCGTTTCGTTTCCATCGGATGACAATATCATAAAGTTTAGCATACATATGAAAAACAAGAACTGCATATTAAGCAAATTAAACTATCTTTGCGTGCACTCTCTTTACTGGTGATAAGGAGTGATAACAATCTAGCATTTTATGATAAATAAATCTATATATTTATTTATTTTACGCAAGTATTGTTTACCCTTTTGTTGTTTGCTTGTTTTCATGATGTCATTTTGTACACTACAGAAACGTACAATCTTAACACGTAATAGCCGAGTTTACATTTGCCGGTACACGTTAAATACGTTAATTGTGTAGCAATGAAATTACTCAAAATATATTTAATTTATAGTTATTAACACTCTATTATTATGATTAAACAGGCTAATATGTACATACACTAATTCCCGTTAATCCATTTCGGACAAATATCTTCATTTTTTTAAATATGTTAAAATATTTTATTAAAGCAACTGTTTCGTATTTTGGCTTTACAATTTTGCTTAGATGATCGCTCAATATGCCAAGAGATGACATGGAGGTATCATAAATTGTGTTTAATAACCAGACACTTGTGTGCCACATGTGGTTTATGCAGGGGCCCAAGAATAGGTCCCTGGATTTATCACACCATGTGTTCTTTGTAATTGTTTTGACAGTATCCGATCATAACGAGATAATCGCTTTATGATGAACAAAGGTGCAATAAAACACCGGGTTAAAAACGCTGAAACGAGTGTCAAAATTGGTGTGAATAATTAAATAAAAACAATTACATTTATCAAGAGAATTTATTTAATGTGTAACAAGGCAAGTTTTTACAGGCATAAATGAGTTACTATATGTTGCGTACATAAAGTCGATCTGTTTGTTAACATCCTTATTTTTGTTCGTTCATTTAATTTGATTTATTATGAAAGAATTTCAATATCAGATAATTTTTTATCTAAAACATGGTCGCGAAGATGTGCCAAGTAGAGATTTTTATGGTAACCGCATACCACGCTCGTATATTGTGTTCCACTACAGAGTTCGTTTATAGTAAAAACAAATAATAACAACAATATAATCGTTCCAAAAATGCATTTCCTTGCACGCTTATGTTTTATTCAGACATAGTTAGTAAAATTATAATTGATTTAGTGCATGATTATCAATAAAAACGATTATTATTTCAACCTTCTCTTTATGCGCTTATATGAATTTCACCTCTTTTTGCCAACCAGTGGGCGGAGTCTAATATTTGCAGGTGCGCGTGACGTCACTCGTCAACTGGTCTATACATAGTTCCCGAGATAATAGCAGGTGCGCGCTAACAGGAAGTGTCTGCCATTTTGTTTGGCAAAACACACTATCGATAGCGCTATCTACATTTACATCTACATCTGAATAATTTTCGTGAATTGTCGTCTTTCTAGAAAAATACTGACTAAGTAGAAATTATTGAATGCTAAAATGGCAGATAAGCAATCATTAAACTCGTACAAGGATCGCCTAGAAGGAAAGGAAAGGACAAGATACGAGGAAAAAATATCCTTGATAGGCGGAAGAGATCCGTACGCTTTTAGTAAAGGCGATCTCGTCAGTGACAATAAATGTCTGCCATCAGTCACATACATTGACAGTGTGAATTATTTAATTAACACTAAAAGTGCATATACATTTGAGCAGCTGAAAGCGTACACATCTATGGAAGCAATCAAGAATTCCAGACGTTTCGCCCCAAGTTTTTTCGCCCCCTAGTTATTGCGCCCCCGAGACGTTTCGGACCTGGTTGTTTCGCCCCCAATTTTAATTTGAATAAGGGGATATTAATCAGATCACTAATTTAACGCAGAATAAAGAAGTAACGAAAAAAACAAAAAATATTTTTTTTTCTATTTTATTAATTTATTTATCTGACATAAAATAACAGTGTAAAACAACATGATGGACACATAGGATAATTCAGTAGTAAACGACAATGAAAGCATCTTTATTGTTAGAAGCAAGCAACATGAAGAGAAGTCAATAGTTTCCCGAAAGCACGCAGGTAGTGGGTTTGCCTACTGGGTGTTAGCGATGCAGCGTACAATACTCCATGTCTGGCGGTCCATAGAGTTTTGCGCAAGCTCGCAGGTAGTGGGTGGTCGTGAGCTCACCTGCAGAGTATTGCTCAAACAACTTGCTGATCATTTGGGAGAGTCGTCTGTACCGGCGTTCTCTGATTGTGCCGTCATTGCTGCCGGATGCGATCAGGGCTGCGTGCCGTTGTGCCTGCTTGCACTCACTGAGCAGCACAGGAACTAATCTATAGAATGTCAGACCGCGGTGACCAGCTCGCGAGTTCAACTAATGGTGATATACTGAAGTAAAATATAATGAACTATTACAAATACGCCAAGCGCAAAAAGATATATGAACATGTATAATGGATGATTTTTTTAATCACTTATGAATGTCTGAGAATACTGATATTTTGCCAACAAAAAACGGACAGTTGAAGTAATATTAAATAGAGGCATTATAGAAGCGATTATTACATTACAAACAGAATGGGGGAAAAAAAGAAAAGAAATATTACCTTCAACGTCGTTATTAGTTCGTATCTGGTAACCCAACACGACGCAACTGTCAACATCGAATATAGGGTGGTCAAGCCATTGGCGAGAGATGTAATCCATCAGTCTGTTTCTTTTTTCGCGCTCTGGGTGTGCCCTTTCGTGCTCGGCAAACTTCATAAATGTTGGGCCAATGTGTTGTGCTGGTAGTAATGGCAGGCGGCTCTAGGAGAAGTGCCCCCCCCCCCCGGAGAACTGCCCCCCCCCCCCAAAGATTTTTCACTGGGCGGAGAACTGCCCCCTCACTGTTTTTGTATAGGGCGGAGAACTGCCCCCCTGCTGATTAATAAGGGGCGGAGAACTGCCCCCCTGTCAGAATTGATGACCCGGAGAAGTGCCCCCTAATTCAAGAAATAGCGGTGATATATAAAGCGAGTATTATAATGACAATAACGCCAGTAACTTTCTTGCTATTATGTATGGAAATTGAGTGAAATTTCAAAAGTAATATAAAGTTGTACAAGTAATAAAAGTTATAAAACGGCATAAAATACCTACCTCGGCATGGACATCGTCACGTCGCCAACTTGATAATCACGTGATTTTCGTCAATGTGAACAAAGAAAAACAAATAACTTTTTGCTAATAAAAAGTTTTCGCGGCTGAATTATTTGATATTTTCCCCGTAAAAAATAACAATTAGCATGCAATTTAATCCATCCTTATGCCAGCTGAAAACAATAATTTATTTGTTTGTTTTCGCCAATTACGGATTTGGACGGTTCAATATAATAAACCCGTATGCGGCTTTATTCAAAGCTAACAAGTTCTTAACAATTAAGGTCGGTCCGGTCTACCAATTAAAAGATTAAAAGATCGCGGTACTTATCGTTAACGGTAACAAGTTCTCTACCTGCCTTATTAGCTGCTAATTAAAGCAACTGTTACCGATTTTGTTTGTTTGGCATGTCGACATGATCTGCTCAAAATGCAAACTGCGGACGACTCGACGGTCTGGCGATGCTACCGACGGATAAGGTGCTAGAAGACATGAATTAACTAAACAACATAAATAAATTGCTTATAAATTCAACTTCACTTCACTTTTTTCTTCAAGTCAGCTAAATTATTGCCTTTGCCTTGCCTATTAATTTACTTTTTTATATGTCAATTAACGTTTTTTCCATGGGTCAATACTATCTTTATAATGTAAATTAATTCCGATGTAACTTTTCCTCCATAAGTACCGAGTTGCACGTCTATATTTAGTTGCAACACATTGCCAGTATTAACACGCACGCGTTTCCTGTGTGGATCTCGACTATGTTTCGCGCTCTTATTAAAACACGACTTTTACAAGGCATTCATGTATAGTGAGTGGTGCAGATGCGTACCAAGGGCCTTAAACAGTAGTATCACATGCCTCTAGACAATTTGTGTTATTCAGTTCGATAAATGGTAATATACTTGTACTGAAATTAAATTGTTACCGGATAAAATGTGTACGGCGATAACGTAAAATTACCCGTAAGTATTGTTTTCACTACGTAACTAATAACTAATATGACACCGGGGGGCAGTTCTCCGCCCCTACAGATTTGATGGGGGGCAGATATCCGCCTACTAAATTCTGACAGGGGGGCAGTTCTCCGCCCCACCGATTTGATGGGGGGGGGCACCTCTCCGCCACCTTTAAAATAAGGGGGCAGTTCTCCGGGGGGCAGTTCTCCGGGGGGGCACTTCTCCGGATCCCATGGCAGGCACAACAGCTGGCGAGTGAGGTTGAAGGCCGAGGACCGCTGCATATACGCAGGCTTCAACCCGAGGTCCATCACCCGAGCCCAAACAGCCTTGGTCTAGTGGAACACACAGTCTTTCACTATGGCACCGGGAAGCACTCACGCACAGCCAACCAAGCAGCTGAAAGATCATTCATAATCGTATTTATGTATAAACTAATTATCTAATTGACAATGTAAATTGCAATAGGATTGTAAGAGTTACTTGCAATAGACTATTTAATTTTGTAATACCTTGCTCAAAATCAAGCATAAACTCCTCAACTTGAGCAGTGCCTAAGACGTCAATCAACTTCCGGAACACAGCGGTGTAGTCGTCGCATCGTCGTCTTGATATTAGGGCAAACATGAGTGGTACCTGCTTGCAATTCTCATCTTTCTCCATGAAGGCGTGAATGGACATAAGTTGACCGCCGTTGAAAGGTGCGTCGACAATCTAAAAGAAAATACACAAACTGAGCAATTATATATGTATATGCTTGTTCTTCTATGATACTGAAGTAATAAACCTTTCTTTTGGGTAAAATTTATAGTTTATGATTATTATATGCAGTTACTGCTAATTACGTTTTTACCTTAAATGTTCCGTCGATAAACCACCGTTTAGTATTTCGCAACAAACGGAGTTGGTCTTGGGTGGCGAACAGGATGTGTCTGGCCTCTTGCACCTGAATGTCCCCAACGATGAACTCTCTGCATTGTAGATAGTCATAGTTGATCTATAATTAGAAGATAAATAACATAAATAACATGCAAATCACTCTTTTGCTGCCTTTTTCAAATACTTCATACGTTGTACGTCAATGGTCGACGAATCCAGTGATTCGTCCAACACAGAGCTGTAATACAAAGTCATGATACCAGACTAATGGTAATAAAATCTGATTTCCCTTACATCCCTCCTTTGCCTATATAGCAAACAAACAAAAACTCTGTTTTTTGGTACTAGCCGCAGGGACTCGCATACCGGCTGTCCATTTATTATTATACTTAACATAATAACCATCATCAAAACGTCAAACATACATCACATAATACAATCTTTCTAACAGTCATCATACAGTGACATTCTATGTAAATTTAGTTCAATACATATATCAATTATTCAATTTCATATATAATTTCCATAATATGAAATATTAACACATTATTTTAAAAAATAACATGTATACCGTGCGAGTTCCCAAAGCTGAATGACGAAAACTGACCACGTTTTCACCATGCACGAAAACCTCGTGCTTCTAGAGCGCCTCTAGCGGCAAATTCATACTGAAGGGAAAGTAATTTTCGACTCATTCAATAAATTTCAAACATCGAAAATTATATTTCCCTTACATCCCTCCTTTGCCTATATAGCAAACAAACAAAAACTCTGTTTTTTTGGTACAAGCCGCAGGGACTCGCATACCGGCTGAATTAAAAGAACGGGCTACTAAACGTAACATATTTGTCAACAAATAAATATTATAACAATTGTTCTTAATATTTACATAATTATAACAATTACAAACCTAAACACTTAGACACCCTTAGCCTGTCATCTATCGAATCCTTAACATAACCATCCTTCGCGGACTCACTGGACCATCGTCCGTGACGCTTAAACAAACGGTCAGGAATACCCATGTTAGCTGCCGCTGTGGCTCCACCCGATCTCAATGAATGTAAACCATAACATTTTATATCACTTACAAAAGGTTTGATAGCATCAATTAAAAGTTTTCTTAAATTGCTGTATGATAAATGTTTATCACATTGCCTTAGTTTAAAACCTTCTCTTGTTTATGACAGTTGAGAGAAGACAAAACATTCTGAATCACTTGGTATCTTAGCCCACACAAAATATCTTTCAAGATTAACTACTGGGCATAAAACAGTACCAGTTCTAGCTAAAGGCACCCATGCTCCATCCCGATACTTGTCGGTCTTGGATGACTGAATACAAATACTCATATACATTGGGTAAATAATAATATCACATCTCTTTAAATTCAACAACTCACTACTTCTTAAAAATGCAGCATAGGAAAGTAACAGTGCACAAATTATCCTTTGATTAAACACATTATTTTCTTTATACAAACAGTGAAAAACTTGTTCAAGTACAGATACAGAAATTGGTTCTTTTCTATTCGAATGTTTGCTTAGTCTCCTCTTAGCAGCCTCTAACACATTTTTAACTAAATTAGAATCGGTTGGTGATTGTAAGTCCAACAAGTCATGATACCACTTTATACTATAAAAAGCATTCACAATAGGACTTGGTGACTGAGCAGTTTGAATTAAAGATGTCATATATAAAGCCACATGAAACGCCTTGGCGGGAAAAGTATCCTCACTGGTTAAGTTATTACTCAAAGCCCAATCACACCACCTTTTAAACCCCCTTCTGTATGCCTCTGATGTGTTCATAGCTCTTGATTCTTTGAGTAACTCCGGCAGCAAGGACACTCCCCCCACCAAGACGTCAGGCAGCGCGTTTATGTCATCTGCATGTCTCTGAAAAAACAGATGTAAACACACAAATGTATGTTAATAAAAATTTCAAAACAAACTAATACATCCCAATGTATATTAATAACCCGACAGCCGATACCGGCTTAAACGCACATTCCCACACCTGGTGTGTAACAAGCCACTGTGGCTTCTATTAAGACAAGCGCCTTAACCGCTGAACCATCAGCGCATACTCATTCACGAGTAAAATTAACAACATATTTAAACACACAAATTCGTGTTTATAAAAACTTTAACTTTAACACACTCATTAAAACAACAACAACAGACAAATGCATTAATTTATAATACAACCACGACAACCGATACCGGCACGTCGCACCTTGCTTAAATGCACGTTCCTACACCTGGTGTGTAACAAGCCACTGTGGCTTCAATTAAGACAAGCGCCTTAACCGCTGAACACATCAGCGCATACTCATTCATGAGTAAAATTAACAACATATGTAAACCGACAACTTCGTGTTAATAAAAAATTCAACATAAACACACACATTTAAAAAACAGACAAATACATTCCAATTTCTATTACAACCACTACAGCCGATACTGACACCTCGTATCGTGCTTACACGCACGTTCCCACACCTTGTGTGTTACAGGTCACTGTAAAATGGCAAGCGCCATAACCGCAGTACACCTCAGCGCATACTCATTAACCATGCACGAAAACCTCGTGCGCCCGAAAACCTAGTGCTCCCTCTTTTGAATTTAGGGCAAAAACAGAATTAGTTATATAGGGAAACACCTTATTCATGATATGGTAAATTACACATGACGAGTAGAGCCTTTCAAACTCAACGAAAAAAGCAATCATTCTTAACCGCAGGTTTTCTGTACCAAATATTCCAACACCATTTCTGCATGGTGTATATGAATCTTTATTTGTAGGCAAAAACATAAAATCTTTAACAAATGCACTAAAGTCGCCAGAATTATCACATATAAGCGGCCAAAAACTAGCCGATTTCCATTCTGGCGCAACCAAAACGCCTTTCGCTTTACAATACGCCATTTTACTCAAAACTCTGGGAATTAGAGTAACAGGAGGAACGTACAGCCCAAAAAACATACTCCAGTCAAATGTAAATGCATCGATACCTGCAGATTTAGGGCACCAAAATCTACTAAAGAATGTTAAAACTTTAGCATTATGTTAAACATCTACATCTAAATGGCCCCATTTACTTTGCAACATTTCAAATACATTTAAACCAATTCCCCAGTCATCCGTCTCTACAATCTTAGATAAATAATCTGCCAAACCGTTTTCTTCTCTCGGAATCCATTCAACTTCTAAATGAATTGAATTTTTCGCTGTTAATTTGAATATTTTGATAGCTAAATCTTGTAGATCCTTTTTCATAGAACCTTTTTTAATAACACTACAAACTCCCTGATTGTCTGTAAACCATTTAACGCGGTGACTTGCAAGCACATCAATTAATGACTTTAAAACTCTATAAACTCCACAAAGTTCCCGCCAAGTAGAAGACATTTTAGTCTCCTCTGACGACCATGACCCATGCGCCACACCATTCACCGTCCCTACCTCATATCCGGCATAAGACACAGCAGATGCATCACTGTATACTACTTTTGAGCACGCGCCAGTAGCAACAAGCGATCTTTTGTTAAGCAAATTGAGCGTTTCTCTCCAAAATGCCAATTGCTCTACACTATCAATTGACAACTTAACGTACGCATTCCACGTGCACTCTTTCGCAACATCGATACTCAAATATCTAGTCATTATTTGAGCTACAGGGCCAATTACAATACTCATAGAAATAATTTGACCAATAAAACTAGCTACCTTTCTTACTGGCAAATATACAGAGCCCAATAAACTCTTGATGGTATTCATAGCCTTGCTAATTCTTCTTTCAGGAATTCTTATTGAAAACTCTCTCATATTAATATTAACACCCAGCCACTCCATTTCCTGTACTGGTTCCCAGATACATTTATCTACATTAGGGATAAACCCAGAGAGAAGCAAATCTTGCTTTATATCAGACGCAAGCTTTTTCGTCTGCTCATAATTATCATGTGTACCAAAACCATCATCCAAGAACATAATAACTCGTTTACCTTCGCCCCTCCACTGTGCTATAAGTGGCCTTGTAAGCTTAGTGAAAAAATAAGGTGCTACACCCAACCCGAATGCAAGAACCTTGAACCTAAAGTAACTAACTACACCATGATCATCTTCAAACGAAAACCCAAGGTAAGTTGTATGTTCAGGATATATATCCACAAAATGGTAAGCAGAATGTATATCAAACTTTATCATAAATCCCCCTTCTTTAACAAACATCAAACCTAATCTCAAATCCTCATATTTAACCGATTGTTTTCATACGTGTTTATTTACCCATCTCAGATCCAAAATGAGACGCTTTTTACCATTACTTTGAATGGATACAGACATTGGATTAACAACACGAGGAGGGGCATCTGTTTTTTCTACCAAATCCCGATCTAACAAATCTGTAATTGCTTTCCTTACAAACTCCCTATTATCACGTGCTGATTTATTGTTTTTAAGCAATACGCTTTCGGGTAAAGAATAAAATGGAATCTTATAACCGTGTTCTATAGAATCAATAATAAATTGATTGGCGCCAATGTTTTTCCAAAATTGGATATGTTCTTTCAATCTATTTTTAACAATAATGTCTTTCTGACCTTGCTCGTAAATAAAATAATCATTAGTAAATCTGTCATTTTGTTCATGAATGTAATACTCATCTTTAAATACAGCACTTTCGGTCACGGGTGGGCTCGCCTCAGTGGCATCAGTACTTCCTGGCCTGAGCGCTCGCTTGCTGCCCTCTGGTGGTGGGGCACGTCCGCCGGATGTGACCGACCTGTCCACACGCGAAGCATGGCCCGAGCTGGGGACCCCATCCAGAGTAGCCACGAAAAGAACCAATCGACGGTGGTGTGGGCCTCTGTGGTAACGGGTACGGCGCCGGACGTGTTCCTGCCTGTCCCTCAAGCAACTGACGGAGTGCGTCCGAGTGTCCATACAGGACGGCTGGCTTTTTCTTTAACTTCGCCTGCTTAACCTTCTTTTTCTTTAGAGCTTTAGAATCCGCCCTATTGATTCTCGACTTGTCATCAGAGTCACTCGCGAGGGGGTTCTGTTCATACTGTTTGACAGTTTCCCACCCGCCTTCTGACGTTTCCGCTATCCTTATGTGTTTATTTCTCGTGTGAATTTTCTTGGCAACCTCCGATAAAACTTCCTTTGCGTAGTCGCTTTTCTGGTTTTCAATTGCCCACATGCATTGCTTGATTCCTTCATGGACATCACAATTGAAATCATATTGCTGTTTGTTTCCTTCATATTTCCATTTAATGTCATTATGGTCTTGTTTAGACGACACTGGTAAACTAACTTGCTGTTTCAAAGAAGTTATATCAACTTGCTGTTTCTTTAATTCAAACAGAATTTCCTTTAAATTGTTATTTATGTCTTCCGAACACGTGGCTCGCTCCATGTCGTCCATTGTGTAAACCCCAGCCGAAAAAATAACATGTATACCGTGCGAGTTCCCAAAGCTGAATGACGAAAACTGACCACGTTTTAACCATGCACGAAAACCTCGTGCTTCTAGAGCGCCTCTAGCAGCAAATTCATACTGAAGGGAAAGTAATTTTCGACTCATTCAATAAATTTCAAACATCGAAAATTATATTTTACTAATATTATTGGTACAATGCGAATATCATCGGTACGTTTTCAATGTCATTTCATCAAATAGTATTATGCTATTAAAAATTCTACCGAACTTACTTTTCTCGAGTTTCTGTGTTGACTTCTATTTCTCTATTGGTGATATTAAACGACAAATTTGTTGCGTCATTGTCGTCTATGCTGTCGTCCCCGTTTCTGGTTGTGTCGTCCCTTTCGATATTTCCTTCATCGTCCATATTTCTGGTAGTTTCGTTGATGTTTCCCTCGAACTGCATATTTTCCTCTGCCCGCGTTGAGTCGTCCCTTTCTATATGTCCTTCATCGTCCATGCTTCCGGTAGTTTCGTTGACGTGTCCCTCGTCCTGCATATTTTCCTCTGCCCGCGTTGTGTCGTCCCTTTCGATATCTCGCATATTTCCTTCTGCCCGCGTACCGTCCAAGTCCTCGTCGGTTACGTTGTGACCGATGTCGCTTACGTTAAATCCCAAATCCCAATTTGGAGCAAAGTCGTCGGCATCAATATCGGTGGCCTCTGTTCTATGTGTCTGTTCTTTTAAACAAGGACTGCATACAAACTCAAGCTCGCATCCTGACTTCACAGCGGCTTTGTATTGCTCTGAAGAAATACCTGTGCAATGACGGATTTATTGTTTATCAGATTATCCATACAATATATCGCTGGATTATATAATAACGTGTTTAAAATAAGTACATGTATATCGTTTTAAAAGTAAATTAAGTATATAGAAAAACAAGTTGATTTGTCATTTCAATATTGATGATACGCTATTTCTTAGCAATAAGGAATACAGAAATTATCATATTATCCATACAATATACAGCTGGATTATATAATAACTTTTTTAACATAAGTAAACGTATATCGTTTTATAAGTTAATCAAGAACATAGAAAAACAAGTTGATTTGTCATTTCATTATTAATAATACGCTATTTCCTAATAATAAGGAACACGGAAATGTGAAAGAAACGGTTGTTATAAGTTTCGTACACACAGTTCTATTTCATTTGCGTTTTTGTATGCTTGAAAAGTTTTATACCAAAATGATTTATAATGCATCGGTTGAGACATCTGCCAAATTTCATATAAGTCAATAATCTATTCGTTAATATTTTGCGCAAACGTTTTGTTGACAAAGAAATTTGTATTTGAAAATTAACATCTTTAAATCATATATTTGTATATTATAATACAGTTGCTCTGGGAAAACGGGATGTACTGCATATCCGTAAAGTTATTATTTAACGTTGAACGAGTTTGCGAATTTGACTTTCATATTTTGTTCCTTTTCAATTTCTATTTAATTGTCAGGAATTATCAGATTTGTATTGAATAATTCGTTATCCACATTTCAACACAAGCCGTTCAAAAAATAAGGGAGATATATCGATATGATTAAGTGATGCGTAAGGAAAGTCCCCAAGTGTAGATATAGCAATTAACACTCCATTACGATCCTTATCTATTTAACATCGGATTAGCGGCAATGTTCTAAAAGATACGATGCCCGCATTGAGTGGCATGTTTATGACACTTGCTCAGACTGTTAATCAAATACCCATTTCGGGAGCACTTTAATTGATTGTTGTTCAAGCACCACTTGTGCGTTAGATGTCAAGTAAATCAAAGGAATTAAACGCAGTTAATGTTTAATAATGTCCAACGACTTAAATTATATTATATTTTTTTATTTAATTAAATTATATTTTTTATTTAATATGAAATTGTACTACATAAATAAGATGTAGTTTTTTTCATGGGTAAATAAATAAAACACAACATTGTTGCATTTCACTGATATTGTTCTAAACCTTCTCACTTCATTAACGTTTTACAATTACCCTTTTTAAACATAACAGATCACTTCGAGTATACATAATACACAATAATTAAGGATATACATCAAATCAAAATTACAAACTTAATGAGTCGTAATTATTATACATTACAATATAGCAACACTATTTTTTTTTACTCAGGATTGCCAAATGTTTTAAAGTAACGGTCAATTGCCAATAATAAATATGTTTATACCGGCTTTATGACGCGCTTTGTAATATACTTGTATCGAATTTATTGGATTGTAATTATCAAGTCAATAAAAGAAAATCATCATCAATTTTGCATTAGTAACTAACTATTATTCATCTGACTCACCTGTTTTGCACGTTCGATGCTGCCAACGCGAACATGAATCACATTGGACCGCGTGTTGCCGAGGACGCACTTCAGTACTGCATCTTATGCATGGAAAATCCGTGTTGCACACAACTCCCTTTCACAACTATTAAACTATCACACTATTATGTTACACTTTATAAAACAATGTTGAATGTCATAAATTTAAATCGCCGTTAAAAGTCATGTTCTTATTGATCTTACACTAGGTATATGCACTGGTCTAACTCTCCATTAATTTTGTTTGACTGCATGCATTTTACATATATATATATACTTATTGGGGCTCATTGTTTTTATCACCTACCCTTTGTCGGATGATGCGTGATATACTTACATTATTGATTCGGGATACTTTCTTTGATGATTATATAATTATCACCAATTAAACTGTTCGTGTAAACAATTAATATATTTATACGTAAGCATTAAAGCGTACACAATACTATATATATTACACGTAATTTTCAATTGTGTTACCTTTAATTACAATATTTTCAAACCACATCGAACAACAAAGGATAAACATCAATTGTAGTGCATTTTAATATCACATTTTATTCAAATCCCAGCAATGAACAAACTACACAATAATGATATGTGACAAAACATTGTACATTTAAACAAACTACACAATAATGATATGTGACAAAACATGGTACATTTAAACATTCAGCTAATTGGGGGCGAAACAACCAGTGGCGAAACGTCTTGGGGGCGAAACATCCGAGGACTGCAATCAACCAGTTGAGCTGTGGTTGGGTTCGTGACGTACAGAGCATGACTGTAAATGACAATGTTTTGGTGACTGCAAATGTGAGTAAAGTCTATGCAATTGTCGTGTTAATATATCTAGATCTAGCCTCAAATATAAATTATATTAAATATGATTTTTTTAATTTAAATAAATAGTTTTAACCTGGACAATCACATATGTAGTCATTACATAAAATAAATTAAATGGGAAAAGATTCTGGCTTGAGGGGGTCCAGGAAATCATACCAGTGCCTTGATGGTATAATGTCCGCTTCTTATGCAGGATCGAGGTTGTGGGATCGGTCCCTGGCCAAGGCATACCAATATTATAATGAAATTCAAAAGCGACTCAGTTTCGAAAATTCATAACGACCCAGTTATGATATTCATAACTACCCAGTTTTTGAAATTCGAACAACCGTTTTGGACTTTCTGAACAACCCGTTTTGAAATTCATAACGGCCAATTTTCGAAATTCATAACTATCTAGTTTTGAAATTAATAACGGCCCAATTTTTGAAATTCATCACGACCCAGTTTTTGCAATTTACAGAAAGCCGTTTTTAAAATTCTTAGCAACCTTTTTTGAAATCAATAACGGCTCAGTTTTTTAAATTTATAACGACACAGATTTTGAAATTCATATCGAACCAGTTTTTGAAATTCATAACGACCCAGTTTTTTAAATTCATACCGACTCAGTTTTTATAATTCATAGCGATCCAGTTTTTAAAATTAACAGCGACCCAGTTTTGAAATTCATAACCATCCAGTTCTTGGAATTCATGACAACCTTTTTTTTTAAATTCATAACGACTAAGATTCTATTTTGAAGATTGTGAAGATCAACGTGGACAGCAAGACCTACGAGGAGTGGAGCGAGGCAGGATGTTATGTGTCCGAGCCTGTGTTCATAGTCGACCCTAGGGGCACGGCAGAGGACCATGGTATGTTATATGTCTGAGCCGGTGTTCATCGCCGACCTCAGGGGCACGGCAGAGGACCATGGTATGTTATGTGTCCGAGCCTGTGTTCATAGCCGACCCTAGGGGCACGGCAGAGGACCATGGTTTGTTATATATCGCAGCCGGTGTTCATAGCCGACCCCAGGAGCACGGCAGAGGATCATGGTATGTTATGTGTCCGAGCCGGTGTTCATCGCCGACCTGAGGGTAACGGCAGAGGACCATGGTATGTTCTGTGTCCCAGCCGGTGTTCATAGCCGACCCCAGGGGCAAGGCAGAGGACCATGGTATGTTATGTGTCCGAGCCGGTGTTCATCGCCGACCTCAGGGGCACGTCAGAGGACCATGGTATGTTATGTGTCCCAGCCGGTGTTCATAACCGACCCCATGGGCACGGCAGAGGACCATGGTATGTTATGTGTCCGAGCCGGTGTTCATCGCCGACCCCAGGGGCACCGCAGAGGACCATGGTATGTTATTTATCCGACGCCACAGAGGCTTATAAGGGACGACATTTTACGCTTCAACTGAATGTTTTCGTTTAAAAGAAGTCTCATCGAAACGAATCTCCAGCTAAGGCGGAACGTGTCTTCCCTGAAAAGCTAATGCGGACTGCACAGGCGATACTGGGATGACACCATACGCACATGCATTGAGTCCCGTTTTCCAAAAATCAAACCAAATTAACTATAATACATTAACCACATGTATTACGATACAAGTCCGTGTTTCTCTCTAGCATTTTAAAAGGATTTATTGTTGAAACAGAACTGATATTTTCGACTTTTAATACTAACTGCACATCAAGAAAACCTGAAACCTTATAATCTACATTACATTTATGTAATATAAAAATGCAATCTACATGTTCAACATATTTGTTTTTTATTTTCACTCTAGTTTCTTTTTCTTGGCTGAAT
Source organism: Dreissena polymorpha (assembly GCF_020536995.1). NCBI lineage: Eukaryota > Metazoa > Mollusca > Bivalvia > Myida > Dreissenidae > Dreissena > Dreissena polymorpha. Next base: position 72,937,242 of record NC_068356.1, read on the forward strand.
ACGTAAAACGGAACGAGTTCTTTCTTCCCAATTGGACTAAGGAACTGGCAATTTCGTATTAAAAACGTAAATTGTAATGAACCAGAGAGTACAACATATAAATGAAAATCATTTTTTTTAAGTTTGATATTATCAATATTAATTGCAGTAAATTTGAATTGCATTTAGTCTTACCTAATAATAACCCAGTTCTTTATTCGGTTTGAATAAGAAATTAGAACTGGTTCCTTATTCTTAATTATAACCGAATAAGGATCTGGCCTTTTCTTACTTCAAAAATAGATTGAAATGAACCAGAGAGTACTACATATAAATTCAAATCAACATATACCTGGTTCGGATACCAAACATATTTATTGCAATATATTACGAGTATGTATTTAAAAATAATAGCCAAGCAGTTCTTTTTTCGCGGTTAAATAAGGAATATGAACCCGTTGCGCTTATTCGTAGGGTTGGTCACCATCGCAACCAGTTATCTTTTGTAGGTCATTATGGCCCCAAATAGTATGACAAGTTTGAGGGTCGCCGAATTAACCGTTGGCTTGCACGTACGAGAAAACGCGTTATCGTAATTGATATGTGTTTTTGAAATTGAACAGCTTCTGTGCGTGCAAATTGGCATGAAAATGTTGGCTCAACTTGAAACACAATTTAAATAGTTTGTAATGAACTGAGGACGATTTTTCTTTTGATTAGAAGCAATGCATCTGTAAAAGTATAAATGTTTAGACTTTAGAAGAAAGAATATAAAAGGTATTTAAATAACCTAAACAAATAATTGAATATACCCCTGGTATATAGCAGTGGTTGTTTTTAATAAAATTTCAGTTCGGCTGCATTCCCTATGTAAAACAATATACTTTCTCAAATGAAAGCTACATATATAGCTTGCAAGTTAAAAAAAAGCTACATTTAATTTATTTCCTTATCCTGGTTTATAAGATGAACGTGAGTTAATTTAATTTTTAAAAACTATGTATTCTTAATGTAAAGTATTTGCAATGAAAATGTGTGTTCCCAATCTAAATAGGCCCCGATCACATTCCCAAAATGGTGAAGGACAACACTGTATAAGTTACCAATAATGCTAATGTCGTCAATTACTTGCTTTCAGAAATATTTATTTAATAAGAGATTGCACAAGTTACACATTTGCATCGATGCAAAACTATGTAATTAGAACGTTAACACATTTCGCTCAAATAATATCGAAGTTAAAAGTGCTGGTAAAGCTAGACTTAAACACATTAGCATACACCAGTTTAAGATAAGGACGCTTTCAAACATGTTCTTCAATTTCCTATCATCAGCTTGAAGCATTTTGTTTTCTTTTGTAGGTATGTATTTGTACTGATTTGCAAAAGAAATTCGTCTGATATAAATGACTGTCGGATTATGAAGAGACTTTCCTCCTAGTAGTGTCCCTGGGTTGGCATTGCTTTAATTTACATGTATATTTGAGTACTTATATATATCTGGGAAAACGGGGCGTAATGCATGTGCGTTAATTGTCGTCCAAGATCTAAAACGACAGAATCCGCCTAAGCATGATTTATCGTAAAATCATCTGGGAAGGCCTTTTACGCACATGAATACAGACCGTTTTCCAGAACGCCTCTTTTATTTTACACGCGTGCATTCCAGGTGTTCAATTGGTCGCAGTCAACATGGGTGATTCTAGGAGTTGCTTCTTGTTAGTGCTGGACGCCACAAACATGACGTCACTGGCCAAGGTCGAGTTTGAAGGATTAGACAATTTCCCAAGAGATTTCCATGGACTTTTTAAATCTGAAATTGGCAAAACCAAATAAATTATATGATGAAGTACTGCGTGTGTAAATTACTTTATGTTTTTTTTTATAAATAAAATCGATTAGGGTTATAATGTATACAAGGAATGGCATGTGTTTGTCCAATACTAATTTATACTATTATTAGCGAAATTCGTCGGCGTTTGTGGTTTCCATTTGATTTTGTCATTTGTCTAATTGTATGGATATTTGATATGTTCACCAATGTTAATGAGGTATTGGTTATCATGAGACCTTTTAAAAAAAAATAACAACAACACGTATCATTAGTTTAGCTAGCGTAATTCAGCTTTGGTAAGCTTTTGTTGTTAAGTATTGATTGTATGTAACAATAAACACTAATACCGTGCACGTGACGACCTTTGTTAGGGTCAGTGTGTACTTTAATTCACCCGACGAGTTGAAGAAAGGTTTACACGAGTTCAAAATAACCATAAGATATTATTATGTTTATTCTAAAACATTTTTGTTTGAGTATTCGTGTTCTGATACAATTAGAGTAGTAATCTTTAAAAGTTAAAATTCATAATAAAAGCACGTTATATATACTGAATCTAACCTTGCATATTATTATTTAAAGCGTTTGTGATCTTTGAGTCACAAGTAAACTGTCTATAGGCTCTTTATCAACTCACTAAAGTTTTGTAATAAACATGTTTAAGTTTAAGTTTTGTTTGCTTCCATGAGTTGAAATTCTGCACACGACATAAAAGAAACATTTGTTTATCGCCATCCGTCTTTTTTCTATTTCAAACAACTTAATGTAAGCAAGCAATACTTTCTAACAAAGAAATGACTTATTAATTCATGATGTTGCTCTTTACTTTCAAATCGAGTTCTTTTGAAAAAAAAACAATTCACTGACACTGTTCTCAATCCGTTAAGTAATCAACAAAACCTCGCGATATTCGAGTACATTTCACTTTTTAAAGCGAAAATGAAGTCTAACCAATTCCATTCGAGTAAATATATTCCAACACTGCTTTTCACATAGCATTTAAGTTATCCATCGTAAACACTCACAATCGTTATAATAAAAACGACTGCTGTTCAACATTCGCGTCCTTGACGTGATTGAATCCGGCAATTTGTATTGTATTCAGTTATAAATGTTGTATAGCCTTTATGGTTGATAACTTACAGCTTTGTTATATAACGGACATGGACTAAAAAAGTGAACATTCAAATCATGTATACATTTAAATTCTAGAACAAATTAACGAAGGGTGAAGCTAACAAAACAGGTCCTATGTACTTGTCCTTGCAGTGTAAAAGGTATTAGTTGTGTAAAGCAAAGGTTTATACAACAGCTCGTAATTTCTTCTATGACATCGTTTACCGGTAGAATAAACTCATTTCCGCCACTTTTTTACAGCGCTTTCTTTTTTGTATAATGTTTTACTTAACGTTTATTTTAATATGCGTTTATGTTTACGGAATAATCAATACGTCCGCAGAAAATATATTCATAAAATATACAAGTCCGTTACATGTTGTTCACCCGCATATGGGTTGGGTAGGCCGTCAATGACATAAATTTTGAGGTTAAATTGGCTGGGCGCGGTCATCCGCCGACCGTGTGTGTTTAGGCAAAATGAGCACAAAAGGTTTATTTTGAGCTACTGTTGTGGTTGGAACTGCGGCGAGCGTTGTCGTCCGTCGTGTGTCGTAAGTTTTCAACAATCGTTCGAACCCCATTATCTCCTCAACCGATATGCAGTTTCTCATGAAATGTCATAAGAATAAACCTCGGGTTACCCTCTTTAAAGTAAAGTTAGTTCCGGTATGTCGTATATGGAGATTAAATAAGTTTGAAAGAGGAAACTTAAAAAATGTTCTCAGTTGAAATTGATAGATTCAGTAGTTAAAAATCTGGTGAGTTGTCCTCTTCTAAGTTTCTCCAAATCGTCTACCGGGGGTCAAAACTGTATACGCATCAGGGATCACTTGATGTCAAAATTAGCCCCGCGGTTACATGTACATGTTTTCTTAATATGTATATACTGAAAATCTATGGCACCGCTAGACCCAGATATTTGAATATTGCATTTAATATTGCATGTTGGAACTAGATGAAGTTTTTTTTAAAATCAAGCCTCTATGTCAAAACATGCCACGCCCCAAAATCACAAGCTTTACCAAGACTTTTAAATATAGATCAAAACTACAAACATCTTCTTTGGAACCGCAAGGGTCAGCTTTTTAATATTTGGGGTGTATCAATGTATAAAAGTACTTTTTATTGAATTGTTTTCCTGTCTTTTACTGGCGCTATTTAGTTCCAATGTTTACATTTATCAATTTAAAGCATTTAATGACAAACTTCAACACATTCCCAAATCTGTGAAACGGTCCCTATAATAATGGCCCTATGGTGAATATAAGCCCCGCCGTGGTCGGAAATTGATTTTCATTATATGTATATAATGAAGTTTAACGACTTCGACATCAAGTTTGTGCAAGTCCTACCTCTCGGGTTACAAATGCTGAGCACTTGGGTAAACTTGTTTTCATAATATGTGTATTTATAGATGTACGAAATACCGTCAAAAGCTCTGAAATCGTAATGCCCCAAGGTTTTGTATGTTGAATGTGGTATCGTATACTGGTCCTCTTCTAAGTGTCTATAAGTCACACCCCTGGATTGAAAGCAGGCCACGACGCAGGGGTCAAATAACTGTTTTTAAACTTAATAGTAAATAACTTAAATAATAATTTTTTATCTGAAACCGTAAAGGGTCAGGGATTATATATGTGTTATGTAACATCGTGTAGAGATCCTCTACCAAGTTTGTTTGTTTCAAATATTGTGCAGCATTGCGGGAAACTTGTTTGCCATATATGTTTGTTATGAAAACATTAAGAATATCTTGAAGGGTAAGACCAAACGGCTTGGTATTTAAATTTTATTCAATATCATATAGTTGTTCTTTGCCGACTGAGTTCGGATAATGCTCATGAAGTAAGGTCCTTTCTGAATCCAAAAGGTCTAGTGTTTAGTGTTGTCATGTTTTTAGCTCACCTGAGCACAACGTGCTCATGGTGAGCTTTTGTACGTTGTCCGTCGTGCGTTGTCCGTTGTGCGACGTCAACATTTGCCTTGTTCACTCTCTAGAGGCCACATTTATTGTACAATCTTAATGAAATTTGGACAGAAGATTGGTTTCAATGATATCTTGGATGAGTTCGAAAATGGTTACGTTTGCTTGAAAAACATGGCTGCCAAAATGGCGGGGCATTTTTCCTAATAGGGCTATATATGGCTATAGCAAAATCGAGTTAACACTCTAGAGGCCACATTTATTGTCCGATCCTCATGAAACGTGGTCAGAAGATTCATCCCAATGATATCTTGGACGAGTTTAAAAAATGTTGTCGGTTGGTTGAAAAACATGGCCGCCAGGGGGCGGGGCATTTTTCCTTATATGGCTATTGTAAAACCTTGTTAACACTCTAGAGGCCACATTTATTTTCCGATCTTCATGTAACTTGCTCAAAAGATTTGTCCCAATGATATCTTGGATGAGTTCAGAAATGGTAACCTTTGCTTGAAAAACATGGCTGCCAAGGGGCGGGTAGTTTTCTCATTTGATTGTTTACTTTGTTTTTATTCTTACAATAATAATTCTTTAAATTACAATTTTTAATAACTTTTAAATTTATTGATGATAGTTAATAACTTATAAATTCATTAATGATAGATCAGGTATATTTTCATTGTATGATAATTCTTAAGAAATGAAATAAATGCTTTAAACTCTCTGTAAGTGCAGATAGTTTACATCAGTGGTCAGTGATGATCTTTGATCAGTGCTTATCTTTACCTGGATGCTAAGAATAGCAGTTCTCTCATTTGATTGGATGTTCACCTATGTTACTATGCCTGTAGACTGTTAACAGCCCTGCATTATCATTTTATAGAGATAACTCTCTCCTACTTCTTGGACTGTACTTATACTATACAGAGTTACGTTTTCTTATCTGCTTAAAATGCAGGACTATTAAACCCTGCAAGAGAAATGGGCAGAATCCTGGAAAGATTGTAATCTGATATGGCAACCTGATGGGCCAGAGTGCTGCTGTAGTGATTTATTATATCTCTGGCCATCTAATGTTTATATAATTACTGAATGATAATGGGCCTTGATTTGCACAGTATTTAGAACAACATTGTGTAAACATAGGACATTCTTTAGTTATGATCTCTTTCAGGGAAAATAGACTTGATGATTTAAAATATTTTTTATGTTTGAGGATTTTAAGACAAACCGTGAACTATCTTTAATGGTCATTGGGTAATATGGTTTATTGATATGTCTTATAGCTGAAATTTCACCCATGATGTAAATATAAAATAAATCATATAATATATGACAATGAAGTAAAATCATAATATGGCAGAATCTACACCGCAAAAAGAATTTACACAGATAGAGTTAACTACGACTACAAATCACTTGCTTACTGTGTGGAGATTAAAAGATAGAGGCAAAAGACAGGCGGAAAGTGTTTGTTGGTGGTGAAAAAACTGAAAGGACCTCCAAATTACGGAAAAAGATTAAATTCAATTTTGTGCGAGATTTTTTACGTAGTTGTTAGAGTATTCATCATGTTCAATAAAAAATTCAACAAAAAGTGCAAGTGCAAATTTTGGTAAAGTGCCATTCGTTTGAGGTTATCAAATTTTCTGGGTATATAATTGTACCATGTTGTATTATCCATATAAGTGTATTTGAATTTCAAACAGTACAGTCTAATATCTTCCTAACTTAATTACATGGTATAGACATTTGGACATTATGGAACAGGGTATTGATTAGGATACAGCTCATTTTATATTAAACAGTATTATTGTGTCTCTGCCAAGTTATCCACTGTCTTAAATATTACTGTCATGAGTTATTATATCTAATAAATTATGATATCTGTTGCAAATAAATGATCGTAACCTTTTTAAATGGTGTCTCATTTTATTGTTTAAAAGATGTAAACAGGGAAAAGGTACTATCAAATATATTCATGGCTAGATTTGATGTTTGTACATGTATACAAAGAAGACTCTTTAAAGATGACATTGGTCCACATTGGTGTTTCGCCATAAAGCAGCATCATGTTATTGGTCTATTTTTTGTATCAGGATACCTTAAAAAGTTTCCTGGATGTACTGCACATAAATTAATTGAAATTTGAAAGAATTATTTCTCATTCGTATTTTGAAAAATTGAAATAGTTTTCATATGCTATCCAGGCAGATGCTATCCATCACGAACCCCAATGGAAATAAGTACTTGTACTTTATTGGGTTATCCCAGGTCTGCAAGATCAATAAATATTTGTTCACTGATATTTATTTATTATAATGTTCTTATCTATACTGTTGTTATAATGTACCTTGATCTTGTACCTGAATACATATGAACTTGAATAGTGCCTTTAAATAAGACCAGACTATAAGATAAGACTTTTTACATAAATGTATTTATTTATTGATATGCACGTGCATACAGGAAATGAAATTACAATCTCAAAAACAAAATGTATTATACGACAATGAAAATTGAGTTATTGTAATAACTGGAAATTTGATTTGGTCTCATCTCTGAATAATTTAATTGTTCAAACGACCTATGAATCACACTTTCCATTTTCTTAAAATAAAAACAATAATATTATACTGTCAAAACATTGTAAAGCAGAAGGGAATGTTAAAACTATGTTCCATATGTTCTTGTGATAAGTAATGTTCAGTTAACAAATATGTGAGCTATGACCAGGCAGATGCTGACCCCCTTGCTCTAAGTTGAAAGAGTTTGTCCACTAATTGAAAGATTGGGGTTAGTGAATTACTCTGCCAGATCTGTTTAATGTAGCAACTGTTAGTTTTATCATGGAGGTGAGTTTAATGTTCTATATTTCACCAAGTAAAAGTGACTTAGTCTTATTTTTCTCTAAAATAAAATTTTGAAATAACGATTTACTGTGTTTCACTAACTGGGAATGTTAAGTTAGTGGAGTAAGTTTAGTTCTTTTAAGGATGTTCGATCGTTTCCACTTTACGGTAATTGATTCACTATATCGTGAAAATTAAAAACCTTTATATATTTTCACGGTTTCAAAATATTAGGTTGGAATAAACGAGTGTAAATTCTAGTTTTACTGTTTTGATTATGCGCCTTTAAATTTTCGGCATTTACATATTTTCGAGATTTACTGCATTGAAACCAAGCGTTCGATTGCTTGACGTCACTTCGTGATCGACATCGATGAAACGCTTGCTTACGCTGTAGATGTTATTTTCTGTGCAAATGCAAGCGTCTATTGATAACGAAACGATAATTTGTCAACAATGAGAATCAGATACTTGGCTTAATAATTTTCATTTAAAATGTTTAATTTGGATATAATTCGGAATACAAAACGAAACTTAAAAGGTATTGAAAACAACAACGTTCAATAGAACAATGTGGATTTCAATAGAAAGACTATTTCCACCGACAATCAGGATTTCCGGTATGACCACTGTTATTTTGACGATTTTTCTATCGGTTCGTCGGTAAGCGTGACCACATGTGACAACAGCGATGCTAGTTGGATATAAAATTGGTAGACGTGTCGTTGAACTCGACACATTGACCGAATCGCTTTTAGCATGCAGTGCTTGTCAAGTGCCCATGAATTTACTTAACACTGTAGAAAGCAGGGATTTCGGACTGGCATGTGTTTTGGACATACAGTTTAGCAATTGTGGTGCAGTAAATAATGTGGCTACTGGACGGAAACATGGCAGAGTTTATGACATGATCACAAAGCTTGCATTTGGGTAAGACTTCTTTGTCTTTTTGGTACATTGGTGCATTATATCATGATTTATTGTCTAAAATACTGATACTTTTGAATACATTCAGATAGTTATCTCTAAGTAATTCGCGTGTAGTCTACATGCATACATTTTTTATATTGTACTTATCTCTAAGTAATTCGCGTGTAGTCTACATGCATACATTTTTTATATTGTACTTGCTATATTTTTCCTTCATATTTTGTCTGATTTACTGCCAGTAAACACAATTACAGTAGAATGTGAATGGTTGTCCTTAGTTAAACATGTATATTTTAAAGTGACATAAGTTTATTTTCTTCCTGCAGTCCTAGTTATTAATACCGGTAATAAATATGAAATTTTACAAGTTTACAAAACATAAATATTCTCAATTTGTCAAATACGTATTGGTTTTGAAAATAAAGGGCTTGAATTAATTATTATTTGTGTGTATGTAGATCACTAGGTCTTAAAAAATGTTGTAACTTTTGTAAATTAGTGACATTATTTCATATTATTTTATTCCGCATAAGCATATTCTAGCATTGTGTATTGTCAACTGTTCTGTCATTTACTGCAATCTGTTTCAGGTAAATCAAAAACTGGGTGTTTCACCTGGGACTTTCACATCGAAACTGGCCCTTCTCCATGACCTTCAGCACAAAAAAAGAAAGGCTATAACTGTTACTCGTGCAGCAAAACAGTGACGCATAAGACTTAAAACTCGAACGGTATTTTTAATTATGGGCATTTTATATTTAAAACACAGTATTCTTCATTTGTATGCCCCCAATTGGCGACATAGTTTTCGCACTGTCCGTGGGTCGGTCAGTCCCTCACACTTTTCGTGCCTGCTCTCTAATTCAAGTAGTTTTCATCCGATCTTCACCAAACTGGGTTTCTTACAATTGTATGGATTATTTTTTTATATAGTTACAAAGTTGGAGTTTGGGGCATCCGTGTCGTGTGGACACATTTCTTGTTGTAGATTGTATCAATAGATCCATCAATTATATATGCAAAGTAGTAGTATCATTTAAAAGCATATGCTAATGTTTGTAAATTGATTATTGTAAAAGCATTAATGTGCTGTGTAATCATTTCTTTAAATAAAAATCGGAGATAACCCATGAAGGTGCAAGCAAATTTTCCAATTTGAAATTCTGTTTTTCTGTTCAGGCATTCAAAGGACAGTGCAAGAAGTACAAGCGGGACCAACATACAGTTCAAACATAGAGGACCAAGACGTTGAAGTTACAACTATACCCCCACCTATACCCAAGCCTGGTCCAGCAGGGCTAGACACTACTGGGAAGGAATTTGTTTTCTTTGATTTGGAAACAAGAGGGTTAGGTAAAGTTTATTTTTAACATATTCCTTATTCACAGTGTTGCACATACAGAAGTTTATCTTGGTCCAATTCAGGTATTTAGGTACTCTAATTCTCCAAAGTTGAACTTCTATTAAAAAATATACATATTTACTTACATGTATAACATAATTCAACCTGCTACTGCTGAGTAACTCAATGTGTCAGAGATATCGTGTGAATTGTTGGTCAACCTAGCATATGATTGAATTGCAACAAGAGTTATGTTCAGACTAATTTCTCATTTTGCTTTCATATAATACATCATTCTTAATCTTTATTGATAAAATGATAGTAAATACCACTTAGATGATGCAATGTTACATTACGCACAACTGGCTTTAGTATATTATTGTGCATCGTTTAAAAATTTAAACACTATTCTCTTCGCTTCTTCAGATTTATGAATACATAAGATCATTAGATGCCTACAACTTACTTTGATATATCCATGAATGGAAGAAAAGAGCGTTTCAATTTTCATAATAACAGTTATTATGCCCCCCTTGGAAGAGAGAGTTAATATTGTTTTGCTGGATGTTTGTCTGTGGGTAGATCATTAAGTTTCCGATCAATAATTTGTCAACTTTTTCACTGATTGGCTTTTTACTCTCCATGTGCATAGGGATTGGACAGTATATAACCCCCATTTAAATTATGGTCACTTAGTCAAAGGTCACAATAAGTGTGAAAATTGTTTCTGATCAATAACCCTTCAACTGAAAATTTTCTTAAACCACAATGCATAGAGAATGAATGTGAAGGAACCTCTTCTACGATTGTTCACATTAAGCTTCAAAAAAAGTCCTGTCCTGGTGGGGGGCAATGTTTTTCCCTTTTATATTTATTGTAAACACTTCAAATGTATTTTAAGAAGTTTACATTGTACTTGGGGGAGCGACCCAGGGCTCTGTGATTAACGGGGCTAAAATGGATTTTGTGCAATTTCTATTTAAAATTTTTGTTTTGTTTTTTCAGAGCACACTTCTCACATAATTCAGATAGCTGCAGTGCATTCAACTGGTCAGAAGATTTCCTTGCAAGCGTCAGAAATAACTGGAGTGACAGTTGTTAGCGACTCTATGCTTGTCAAGAGACAAACAGTAACAGCTGTCCCCATCAAATCTGCATTGACAAGTTTTATAACATTCTTACAGAAATGTTCACCAATTATTTTAGTTGGGCATAATATAGAGTCTTTTGATTGTAAAGTGTTGCTCCGTGCTATCCATCCTTGTTGAAAAATGTTTGAGTTTCAGCAAAATATTTGTGGCTTTTTAGATACTTAAAAATGTTAAAGGAAATATTACCAAATATGAAATCATATTAGCGGGAACATTTAGTTAAAGACGTCATTGGTGAATTATACATGGCACATGGCGCTATACAGGATATTTTAGCTTTACAAAAGTTAGTGAACTCTGTTCCTCTTGACCAAAAATTGTTAACAAATATTCATTCAGCTTTTACCGAGCAGTGTTAACATTCAATGTGTAACTAAATGTTGCTTCCAACATTAAATCTTTACAAACCATAATTGATACAAAAGTTATAAGTCAAGGTATTGCAAGGAAAGTTGCAGGAAGTGGATTTCAACTTAAACATTTGAGTCCTGTATCAAAAAGAAACGGACTGAGTGGTTTGAGGAGCCCCCTTTCAGAGGTTACAAACGGACAAATCAGAGTAACAAAATCAGAGAAAATAATATGTACAATAGCGAGTTATTTGTTGCCTGACATCTAACCAATTGTAATTTGCATCTTGTATATAGATAAGTTATGAAATCTAATAGCTGTTACATCATTGTTTTTCCTTCTCGATGACGAACATAGTTGTGATTCTTATGTCAGTTGTATTTCTCATGTTTCACCTAAGTTGTAAGATATTTTTGGCAGTGCATTAAACCACAGATGGTGTGTGAAACATAATTGCCCAGCTTATTGTATTCTTTGTTGTTTTAAGCTTCACTGGCCAAAGGCCAGCGGGGCTTATGTTATGATTCTGTGTCCGTCGTGCGTGCGTGCCTGAACGTTTCCTTTAAACATCTTCTCCTAAACTACTGGTCCAATTGTGATGAAATTTCTCAGGAATGTTCCTCTTTCAACGTTGTTCAAATTATGCCCCTGGGGTCAAATTTGACCCTGCCCCGGGGTCACAAAATTGAACATATGCTTATATAGGGTCTATTTTGTGAAAACTTCACATATTTTTTCGTCCATAACCATTGGGCCTTGGGCTTCCAAATTTGGTATGTAGTGGCATCTTATAGTCCTCTACCAAGTTTGTTCAAATTATGCCCCTAGGGTCAAGTTTGACCCTGCCCTGACGGTCACAAAATTGAACATATGCTTATATTAGGCATTTTTTGTGAAAACTTTAAAAATCTTCTTGTTCATATTAGTATGGCATAGGGCTACCAAATTTGGTATGTAATGACATGTGATAGTTCTCTACCAAGTTTGTTCAAATTATGCCCCTTGGGTTAAATTTGAAACTGCCCCGGGGGTCACAAAACTGAACATATGCTTATAAAGTGCTTTATTTGTGAAAAAAAATTGTCCATATCTATTGGGCCTAGGGCTACCAAATTTGGTATGTAGTGACATCTTATAAACCTCTACCAAATTTGTTCAAATAATGCCTCTGGGGTCAACTTTGACCCTGCCGCGGGGGGTCACAAAATTTAATAAACGCTTATAAAGCGCCTATTTTGTGAAATCTTTAAAAATTTTGTCGAAAACCATTCTGACTATGGCTACCAAATTTGGTATGCAGGAACATCTTATAGTCATCTACCAAGTTTGTTACTTTGGGTCAAATTTGACCCTGACCCGCAGGTCACAAAATTGAACATTATATACGCTTGTATCTTGCTTATTTTATGAAAACTTTAAAAATATTCTTGTCCTTAACTCTACATCTAAGACTTAGGGCCACCACATTTTGTATGGAGTGAGATATAGTAGTCCTCTACAAAGTTTGCTCAAATTATGCCCCTGGGGTTAAATTTGACCCAGCCCAGGTGGTCACAAAATTGTACATGTGCTTAAATAGGGCCTATATTTAAGTATCTGCACATGCGGAGAATATTTGTTTCAGTCTTTTTTTCAGCAGTGGAGCGATACAGGGCCATCATGGCCTCTTGTCTTTAAATACACATCACACAGTTTTAAAAATAATTTTAAAATACCTAATACATATGCTCAATTTACAACCAACAACATGGGTAACAGGTGGGTGGGGTAATTTAAGATGTTTATTTGAACATCAACATTGTTTTTACAGTTGTTACATCTGAAATATTTTCATAACAATATACATTATAAATATTTCTACGTGTATCACATTTCAGTTGATAATTTGATTGTTATGGAGCAGTTATTATATAGATATGTTTTAATTACTATTACAATGTTAGTCATTGTATTTTTGAAATTACGTCCATATTAAAATGTCTATAGCAAAAAAAAATCCACGGTGACCTATCAATTTCTTTACTTCATTTTAATGCTTAGCTAGTTTACTTTAATTATTGAGAAATTCAAATGAATATGAATATTACATCAACAGAAATATGTATCTGTGTTGCATGTTATCTATTTTGAACTGTGCAATAAAAAATTCAAAACAAACAAAAAACTAGTCATACTTATTTCTCATTATTTTTTACGATTTCCATAATTTTTGGTTTTAAAACTGTTCACTATGATAATACACATGTTACAGTTGCTAATATAATGCAATCTCAATACTATTATGCCATTTTAAATGTATTACACAAAAACATTTTACCGTACCCCCAAATTTATGCCCCGCAAAAATGACCTTTTTTCAAACGCACATGGCATTTAAAAACCTTCGTTATCTCAAAATTATTCACGGTGACCTCTCTTTTTTATTTTATATTAATTTCAGATACAGATTCATTAATCACCATACAAAAAATTATAGCATTCCGGATATTTTGAAAATTTTCACAAAACGATCGAACATCCTTAACTAAGTGCAATTATTAGTTAAGTTATTATTAAGGCAAAGTGAAATAGTATTTTTTTCTCTAAGTGAAAATATTGAGTTAGTGATTTAGTAAAGAACAGGACTTAGTGAAGTTATGCAACAACAAGTTAGTGTGTTTGTGATGAGTGAACATAGTGAATTTATTGAATGACAAATCTCAGCTAATCGTTTAATTAAAGTGACTTAGTGTGTTGTGATTAACGCTAGCTATAAGTGATTAATCAAAGCCGAAGAAATGGATTTAAACTGTTTGTTTTTCTGAAAGTGTCTTACATTAGACTTAAATGAATAATACAATGAAAGCGAGTTCTTAATTATTTGTTCAGTGAAGTGAATTGAGTGAATTAAATAATAGTGATCACGGGTGTTTGTTAGTGCTTTATACAGGCATTTGCCTCAAACTGAATACAAACTGTTGACCAAGTTTAGACATGATTGTGTATAATTGTTTGTGTATCACCTAAATCAGTTATCACTGTAGTGCAGCTTCTGTAATTAATGGTGCCATTTCATGCTGAGAATCTAGCAGTTCTTGGGAGATCAAAGGCAAACTCCTATTACTGACCAGTAACTTGATACTCTCTTTGTCTCAGTCTGGTACATGGTTAAGTAAGGCCCAAGCTGGTTATTGCATCAAATACTTTTGATGCATGGTCTTTGATTTCTGAGAAGTTATCATTTTGAGGCAGAGCTCTATTGATAAGGTGTGAATGAAAGATGTGTGTATTAAACAGGATGTGTTGATTTTTTTACTATATTGATTGATGAAAAGTGAATTAGGATGTGATTATGAAAGATTTGTGTTTTGAACATTTTTTTTTTACTTTATTGATGAGGCGTTATTTTTTTAGGTTATTATTAAGATTTGTGTTTTAAACAGGTGTGATTTTTTATTTGGAAATATTATCGCAAGGTGAGTCTGAAAATAGTTCCCGTTTGTTTAAAAACAAGGCTCTCAAGGGTTTGGTAGTTTTCTTTGTTTGTCTAATAATAGTTCAATCTTAATAATACTTGCCGAGTACACATGTTCTTATTTTATCTTTATTTAGTGTACTCAATTAGTTTAAATAATATCATCTTCAAACATGGTGACTATCTTTATGAGCATGATATTTTTCCAAGTTGTATCACCCGCCCATTATAAAGTGTACTTTTGATTTTTGCTTTTAGACCTTTTTTCATGCTCTTGCTATGTTTCATGTTGTCTCCATTATCTCGTTTTATTATGCAAGAAATTATTATGTAAATCAAAGATAAATGTTACCCAGATTTTACCACATGTTTTTTTGTGAAATGTCTTCAATTTTGTTTCACCACATGTGAAACGTAATTTTTCTTAGGAGGATGCCCAAGCTAAAAAACGTTCTATTCAGCAGAAAGTAGGAAGAGGATGAGGCAGAATAGGATTTCAGAGAATGGTGGTGGTGATCGAGTTCTTGAGAACTCTGGTTAACCAATTGTTGAGGGTCTAAAAAGCCCCACAGATTCCCAAGGGTCTGCATCATCTGACGATAGATTACTATATTCAGATGTGGTTATGATTCGCCCTATTGTGACATCTGAGGCAAGTATGAAAACCACTTGTGATGTGAATGCCGCAGAAATTGCTACAAATTGTACCTCATATATGATGAATTGCACAGACTTTGCTCTGAAGTGTACTACAAGTGTGGTTGAAGCAACAACATTGATATCTCAAGCTGCCCGATCAATTACGAAATGTATGCGAAAACAAGCACATGCAATGAAGCATAAACAAACTATAAAGGATGCAGTAAGAGAAGCTCGTGCTACTACTGAATTTAAAAAAAGAGAAACAAAACAGAAAGCATGCAATGAGATTATATATATAAAAACTCAAATCTGCTCAGAAGCATAATGGAGAAAAACAAGATTTGTTACATACAGACAACAACAGTTTTCAGCAAGATTTTTGCAGTCAGAATAGTTCATGTAAAACGTCTACAGATAACTTGCTTACAATTCAATCAGAAACTTCCGAAACACCCTCAAAACAAAAGAGGCATAAAAAAACAAAAGATGTTCATGACCTTGATGCTTACCCTCGCAATATTAACCTCACAAGTATTGAAAACAACTTTGTCTATGGGTATGGGCAAACAAATGTCCAATGTGCAAATATTAGTGATGAACAAAAACATCCTGACAGTGAACAAATGTCTACACATCAGAACATGAATGTTTTGCATGGGATGGCTTTTTCAAATATAGTTACAGGATCTTTCCATCAGGCTGATTGTAGATTCAGTTTTAAATCACGTGGTAGTCAATGCACAATAAATGCTTTGTGTTCTTTGATTTATGCAAAATATTCTTATGTTGAAACATCACAACAGACCAGATACTCTGTGTTGGAGACCTTGTGTACAATAAAACTGTGTCAACCTTGAAAAGAGCGAACAGAATCATTAATAAGCTATTGTGCTTTGAAGAACTTCCAAATTCAGTGAATATTCTTGATATGACAAATAGACAAATAATTGTTAATAAATATGACATTGTTTCAGGTGTATGCATACAAACATTCAATAGTTTTCATGTGCCATCTTTATACGAAGCCTTCCATACTGCTTTTGATCAAAGTTCATACATACTGATTATGCCTGGTGCTCAGCAGTGTTCATAAAACGTGAGAAGTATTTTTTATTTGACTCCCACTCTCATGGTCCAGATGGTTTATCATCTCCAGACGGCACATCGTCCTTAGCAACTTTCAATAATTAAGAAGATTTAGTACTTTTCTTGTACTCTATGTATACAAGTATGCATATTGACATCACTGGAGGAACTGAATTGCTGCCGGTTGGATTGTATTGTGAAACAGATCATGACTGCTGTGAAACTTACGCCTAAGATCCCTCCAAAGACTACACAAATGATGATATTGGTGTTCAAGCACATGATATGTGGACTGTGGAAGATAAAAATGTAAACAACAGTTCTGTTACTAAACAAAGAATGAGTCATCAAACAAGAAACACTACTTTATGTAATGAAGAAAGTTTTCCGCAAATCTGCACTTAAGACAATTCATCAACTTTGATAAGTATATACTTTAATGATCAAAAACAGGGACATGAAATTCATAAACAAACAAAGAACATTAAAGGATAGCATATCTTTCTTTGTACAAACAAAGACAAAGACAATCTGACAAATTTAGGCTGAAAGAAAATGAATCTAGAAGAAATTTTAGATCATTAGCACAAAATAAGTTCATTGAGAGAAAAAGAACAGGGAATTGAATGAGAAAAGCAAGGCAGATAGAAGATTTTTAAGCAACAGAAAGAGACGCAATGAGAAACTTGAGGCAATCACCTACAATACAACTTTTTGAAAAAGAAAGAACATTGAAATCAAAGAGGAAAGCAAGTCAGAATGAAGATTTTAAAGCAAAAGAAAGAGACGCAAACAGAACCTTTAGGCAATCACCTTAAATACAACTTATTGAAAAAGAAAGAACATTGAAATCAATGAGGAAAGCAAGGCAGAATGAAGAAATTCAAACAAAAGAAAGGGTCGCAAAGAGAACCTTTTGGCAATCACCTACAATACAACTTATCGAAAAAGAAAGAACATCGAAATCAAAGAGGAAAGCAAGGCAGAATGGAGAAATTCAAACAAAAGAAAGGGTCGCAAAGAGAACCTTAAGGCAATCACCTACAATACAACTTATCGAAAACGAAAGAACACTAAAGTCAAAGAGGAAAGCAAGATCAGGTCCTTATAATTTAGAAACAGAACGAATTAAGAAACAACAATGGAGGTCAATTTTGAGAAATAAAAGTTTTAGAGGCCATATCAAATCGAGTGCAAAAAGCAGAAAAAAGAAAAAGTAATGATTACCTAGAGCATGAATGTATTGCTTCTAAACACAGGAAGTCAGGTAAAACGATGAAAGATTGTATTGAAAAATTCCATGCTGCAATTGAAATTGGGCCAATCTTTATCTGCAACGTTACGTACATGCTCAAAATGAATAGTTAGTAGATTGATATAGTTTTTTGTAAAATTATGAAAATACGAGAGCTTATATTTGTGTGTAATTATATCTTATTGACTTTTGACTGTGAGATTGAATCTTATTGCTAACCACTTATCTATGTTGTATAAGTTTATGGAGCTTTTACAGCGAAAAATACGTCTGTGCAACAAAAAGTTTTAGTCGATTTGTTAAACAATAATGTTAAATTTGATCAAATGTCTCATATTCATAAATACACCAACGAGCACACAATTATAATTACCCTGTATGTTCTAATGTTATCTTATTGTAGTGTAGAGGTTTGTAATACAAATGTATATTAGTCAAATGACATAATAACAACACAAGTGTGAGGTTATATATTTAATAGCATTCTATTGAAGCTTAACTCTACAACTACTAATAATGATGTTACCCCAAGCAATACATACAAGAGACTGAATGTGCGGGCTGTCTGCATCTATGTTTTGAGTAACCCTTGGGTATGTTAAAGGCTCTATAAAGGTGAAGATCCGTAATTATTTACCGATTTTTAAATATTTTTTCCGTATTTTATATATAAAGGTAATCAAAAAAAAAATATGTATATTCTATTGGACATTACCATAAAACTATGAGCAATACAACTTGTTTTTAGCTCAAAATACAGTGTCCTCCAAGTCTATCGTGTTTACAAACAATCAGTTTATTTGCATCGCTGTTTATTCGGGAAAGAGAAAGTGAAAGTGACTCAGGTCACCAAAAATATATCGTTGATGTTCAATGTTTTCCGGTATTACTCACAAAGTATGTCTCTTCTAATAATGGTCAAAACGTTTGTAGTGATCTAATCAGTTACTTTTTGCTGGTAAAAAATAGAAATAGAATTAAAAGTATATGTTCTTTTGGCTATTTTTAGCATACGTCACCGCTTTGGGGCTACACATCACGTTAGTTGCAAAGTTGTAAGCATTTCTTCCAATTATGAAACGGGTATATCTTCAATACTTCTTGACAACGTTGCACCTCTGCTGTGTTATTAGCAATTTTTATGCAAGGGTAACTGAAATCCGGTAAAAATTAGGCAATTTTATATGCATAATTATTGGATTTGTCACCTTTATAGGGCCTTTAATTAGCTATAGCCTGCAAATATGTATCTGGATCATGGAACACTGTTATAGATGTTGTATCAGCTTATGGCCCTATACTTTATCACATGAACCTATAATAAAGGCAATTGATCATAAATCCTACAAAGTAACTTTTGAGCATTAATTTCCTATTAACAAATACAACTTTTATTAATTACATAATTAAACAAAATACTTCTTTGAAAGGACACGCAAATTCCAATTACAAGTTGCGAACAGGATTGCTTGAAGTTACATAATAAGTATCCTATTGCCCGTTGTTCCAGAATTGTTGATAATTTCTTCGTGTGCTAACGAGGCCTCTTCCAGCTTATACTCCTTTTGGACACTGGGTACGAGCCAGCCTTTAGTAAGTCCTTCTGAGATCACTTGATGCATTTCCACCCATTCTTCCTGCATAAATTATGACCGAAAGATGATTTTGGTCAAAACTGATAATAGTGAAGTTTTATTTTGGTGTAAATATAAGCAAGAGGGCCACAATTGTCATAGAATACTCACCATTTTTTGCACAGTGTGCAGTCCATGGGTATAGTGTCAATGCTTTTTGTAAAGGAAAACTATATATAAAATATTGAAACATATGTTCTTGGATTTCAAAGAAACATTTTTTTTTTAATTTGAGAAAACTATAAGTTTATAAAAAATCATGTGAGCCCAATAGAGTGGAAGGTTTTGTTAACATTACACATCTTATGTTAAAACACTGACACTTGCAGTTCTAGATATAAAGATTGTTATTTAGTATATAAGTCTATGTAGACAATACGACCCTAAGGAAGTCCAATGTGCACAATTTGAACAATCTTATTAGAGGACCAATAATTATGTCTATAAAAACCATGGGACCGGTGGTGCATGGTAGGTTTGGACCCCAACTTGTATAGCGTTAACAAGCTTTTTCCTTTGTATGACATATATGTAGTGATCTTGTTTACAATATTACATGTACCAGTTTCGAACACGGCCAAGCTTTCATTAGGACAAATAGCAAGTTTCATGAAGATTGGGCAATACATGAATGGCCCAAAGAATGTTACAAAAGCAAATGTTGACAACAAATGACTAACGATATACGACTCACTACGCACGACAAACGACGGACAACGGGCGATGATTACAGTAGCTCGCCATGAGCTTCAATTTAAAACGTATATTATAACAAGAGCACCGCCTTGCGGCCGCAAACTGCTCATCTATTTTTCTTTTTAAAGGTGTAGGGACATATCTCAATTTCAATCACAAAGGAGGGAGGGGTGGAGTATAGAGGGGTGTATAGTGTAGGGGTGTGGTCATTTATTACATTATCTTCCAAAAATGCCAAAAAAAATGCAAAAAAAAAATTATTTTTTTTTGGGGGGGGGGATTCTTGGGTGGGATGGTTGGACGGTATTTCAAAAATAAATTAATAAAAATAAATATTTGTGTTTTTTTAACCATGTTTGAAAAAAACAAGAGATGTGTTTGTCAGAAACACAATGCCCCCTATTGCGCTGCTTTGAAAATTTTTATTTTTCGTTTTTTTTACCTTTGACCTTGAAGGATGACCTTGACCTTGAACTTCCACCACTCAAAATGTGCCGCTTTATGAGAAGGCCGCTTTGAAATATTTTATTAATTTTACCTTTGACCTGAAAGGATGACCTTGACCTTGAAGGATGACCTTGACCTTGAACTTCCACCACTCAAAATGTGCAACTTCATGATAACGCCGCTATGCAATTATTCTTTTTTTGACCTTTGACCTTGAAGGATGACCTTGACCTTGAAGAATGACATTGACCTTGAACTTCCACCACTCAAAATGTGCAGCTTCATAAGGACGCCGTTTTGAATTATTTATTTTTTTACCTTTGACCCTGAAGGATGACCTAGACCTTAAATGATGACCTTGACCTTGAACTTCCACCACTCAAAATGTGCAGCTTCATGATAACGCCGCATTGAATTTTTTTAATTTTGTTTGACCTTTAACCTTGAAGGATGACCTTGACCTTGAAGGATGACCTTGACCTTGAACCTACACCACTCATAATCTAAAGCTTCATGATAACGCCGCTTTGAATTTTTGTTTTGACCTTTAACCTTGAAGGATGACCTTGACCTTGAAGAATGACCTTGACCTTGAACTTAGCTTCATGATAATGCCGCTTTGAAATTTTTTATTTGTTTTTTGACCTTCGACCTTGAAGGATGACCTTGACCTTAAAGGATGACCTTGAACTTCCACCACTCAAATGTGCAGCTTCATGAGAACGCCGCTTTGAATTTTGTTTTATTTTTTTGACCTTGATGGATGACCTTGAAGGATGACCTTGACCTTGAACTTCCACCACTCAAAATGTGCTGCTTCATGAGATACACATGCATGCCAAATATCAAGTTGCTATCTTCAATATTAAAAAAGTTATGGCCAATGTTACAATTGTCGGACGGACGGACGCCATATATTTGACATTTGACCTTGAAGAATGACCTTCACCTTCACCTTTCAGCACTCAAAATGTTCAGCTCCATGAGATACACATGCATGCCAAATATCAAGTTGCTATCTTCAGTATTGAAAAAGTTATGGCCAATGTTAAAGTTTTCGGACGGACAGACATCATAAAATTGACATTTGACCTTGAAGGATGACCTTGACCTTGACCTTTCACCACTCAAAATGTGCAGCTCCATGAGATACACATGCATGCCAGATATCAAGTTGCTATCTTAAAAAGTGAAAAAGTTATGGCCAATGTTAAAGTTTTTTTCGGACGGACAGTCAGACTGACTGACACTGACGGACAGTTCAACTGCTATATGCCACCCTACCGGGGGGCATAAAAATATTTTTCTTGGGGTCGGGTGTGGGGTATAGTGTGAGGGTGTGGTAGTCATTTATTAGATGATCTTTAATTAAAAAAAATAATGGGGGGGATTGAGGGGGGATTCGGGGGGGGGGGCGTGGGGGATGGTTTGGACGGAGTAAATTGTGGTATGTCAGATAAGAGTTGTTTTGTCAAAGTATCAATCGAATCGAATCATAAATTAAGAAGTTATGGCCAATTTTAGCAACATTTTATAATTTGAACTTGAGAGTCAAGGTCATTCAAAGGTCAAGGTAAAATTCAACTTGCCAGGTACAGTACCCTCATGATAGCATGAAAGTAGTTAAAGTTTAAAAGCAATAGCCTTGATACTTTAGAAGTAAAGTGGATCTAAACACAAAATGTAAGCATATATTCAAAGTTATTAAGTCAAAAAAAGGGCCACAATTCCGTAAAAATGACAACCAGAGATATGCAACTTGTCCTTTACTGTCCCCTTATGATAGTTTGCGAGAGTTCCAAGTATGAAAGCAATATCTATGATACAGTAGGGGTAAAGTGGACCAAAACACAAAACTTAACCAAATTTTCAAGTATAAAGGGCCCATAATTCCGTCAAAATGCCAGTCAGAGTTACATACATTTGCCTGCACAGTCCCCTTACGATAGTTAGTAGTGGTGCAAGTATGAAAGCAATGGCTTTGATACTTTAGGAAAAAAGTGGACCTTAACACAAAAAATTAACCAAATTTTCAATTTTGTAAGTATAAAAAGGGCACATAATTCTGTCAAAATGCAATCCAGAATTATGTAACTTTGCCTGCCCAGTCCCCTCATGATAGTAAGTAAGTGTACCAAGTTTGAATGCAATAGCATTGATACTTTATGAGAAAAGTGTACCTAAACGCAAATTTAACCGGACGCCGACGCCGACACCGACGCCGACGCCAAGGTGATGACAATAGCTCATAATTTAAAAAAAAATAGATGAGCTAAAAAGGTTATTTAAAAACTTTGTTTTCCAATCCGTGTTTAGTACTTGTAAACAGCTGGCATACACATAATGAGCCCGCCTATTGGCTCGTCAAATATTGCAATTGTTTACTAGAACAGTTGTTTCCACATGTATTCTACACAACACTGTTAAATAATCTTGTATAAGTACAATATATTATGGAATATAGTAACAGTTCTACAATTCACTTACTGGTGGGGCATTCCACAGTGCAAACCCAGTGACAATAATCTCCTTATACATAATTACACGCGGGACGATCTCTGCAGTGCCCCTGCTTCCAACGACCTAGTATGCAATAAAAAGATAATTCAAAAATGAAATAATAAAAAGCAATTGAATAATTCAATTAAATGCATTCGATGCAAACACTTATAATTCAGTCGATGTATACTACATAAGCAAGGCTAGTCAGCAATAAACAGTAATCAATCAATCAAATTAAACAACGGATAAATGCATGCAAGACAATCACAGTTGATGCATTTGATACAAACAAGTCATATTATGCATACTATAATGAATTGCAACCATAATATCATCCTTGGCTGACACCTGATTAAGACAAAAACAATAGGTTGTCAACACACTACTCGAAATGGGTGTATTTTACAGTTAATTTGATTTTAATTATATAAAATGGCATCGGAATTGCATATATAAAGATGCGTTTTAAATGTATTCATAAATATAAATAACACGGTTATAACATGACTGTTAAATGCACAGAGCATGAGGTGTAAATACAGTCCCAGTCACCAATAAATATATATAATGCGAAGTAACAAGAAGTGGATATGACGCTTGCAAGTTTTCCTTGAAAACAGATTCACGACCTTCTCTGTAACCGCATAGTAACACGAAATATAAAAAGGTGACCAAAGCTACGTAATATAAATAGGTGAACCCAGCTTAAGTCACCTTTTTATTTTAAATGTGTCGAACGCCTTGTTCTGTTCGGTATATTAGATAGGTCGCTTGCCTTTAATTAAAGACAAGCATGCATGTGATTATTAATAATATGTTCTACCTACCACTATGATTCCTCCCTTGTTGATTGTATTCACGTCTGTATCCAGATTCACATTGGCCAACATCTCTATGATAATATCTGGTCCCGTGCCATTGGTTGCTTCCTGAAAACGGACTAAAATGCTTTAATTGTTTTTTGTTGTACAGATGTTTTTAAAAATAACACAGTATTGATATATAACATGCGACAGATTTATCACGACAAAGAGCTCAACGGCACAGCTCAAGATCGAGTCATTAACTAAGCCTCAAGAGATGTTACTTGGCAAACATGTGAACCAGATTGAAACTCAGCCTCAGCCTTTTATGGACGAACGTATGCGTGATTCTTAACCCGGCCTATTAAATGTGCTTATAAACACTCGAAGTTTTATCAAGAATGAGTCATTACAATATGGGGGTTAAAGGGTTGTAGACATTTCAAGACTAATGTTTTTACCTGGTGACCTTATTTCTTTAACGTCCATGACCCGAATTTGAACTCATCCTAGACAATGTCAATGCTTACATTATGACTAAGTTTCATCAAGATTGAGTCCTCATCATGGTCACTATAGAGAAGTTACTAGGGTTTTATAAGAAAGGGCGACCTATTTGTATGCATGTGACAAAGATTTAAGTTTAGTCTAGAAATTGATCCAGAATTAAGATTGTAAGTATAACCATTCTGGCAAAGTTTAATCACAACTGAGTCACAAAATGGGACTCTAGAATTGCTACAAGGGTTTTCTACAAATGTACCTGGTAGCTTAGGTAATGGACGCACTTAGCACTACACTCTAAAATGTTACATACCGAACATTTCTCTGTAATGCAATATACAATTTAAATATATATATTTTATGTGTGCATGTGTGTCATGTATATAATAATAGACAAGTAGTAAGAGTAAAAAATAAGTATTTCCTGACATACCAGAACTTTGTCAATGTAGCCCTGTTCCTTATGGTTGAAAGCCTTTGCTGCTCCGTGTTTAAGAACCAAGTCCAGCCCCCTCTTTGGTTCCTGCTGTCCCAAGCACTGTAAGGCCCTTGGCCTTCCCTATCTGGACACATGCTAGACCTACCTACAACAGCAGAAGAACTGAATATATGTAAGTCCTGTCAGACGAATCTCCCTGGTCACTTGTTTGAACATCAGGTCTAGTTCTTTGGATTAATATTCACACAATTTCTTAACGTACGTCTAAGTTTCCAGATAAAATCTGAATAAAATCCAATGTTGTCTTTAAAAAAAAAAGGTTTATACATTGTGTTTGCATTTCAATTATATTTACTTGTTTAAAACTTATTACCGCAACATTCAAGGCTTGAACTATGATTAATAGCCCAAGAATCATGTCATAAAGCTCAACATTTCAAGATTTAAATTTCTTTCTGTTGATTAGTCCATACCCCGATGCCATCAAAACATGTTATTTTAACAAAACGTACCTAATTATTATATTTCTAATCTCTGGACTCATTAAGTGTTATTTATGGAAAAAGGCGTTTCCCCATCATATCGTCTCTACTATTAAAGTATTAAGTTATTGGAAAAATTAACTCAACATTTTTCATTTTTGTGTTTGAAAACCTTGTTGTAGACGTACAAAGATCTATAGTTAAGTCCAGTTTACTGGAATAAATGCAGTGTATGTTACTTGCTGATGTACGTGTGGCTGAAATTAACACAAATATTGATAAGGTTTAAAGATGACTTGCTTTGTTTAAAATGACAAAGTTAGCGCGGAGTATTTTTGATTGTTTAACACATTGCATACTTGAAAATATTTTTTTTGAAAATTGTTATTTTGCAAAACTATGTGAAAAAGCCCGATATAAAGGACATAAAAGATAAAACAAATCATTGCAATATCTGGAATACAAAATTAGAAGCAGCATGAGAATTAAGAAGAAATACTAAGAGTGTTGATAGGGCTTACCGCTCCACTGGCTCCATGCACAAGCACGGTGTTTCCTGGCTTCACTTTATCTTTCGCCCTTAAAAAAACAACAAGTGTTACCATGTTAACAACGGGTGATTGCATTAAGAAGTGTCGGATGGACTCAAATGAGAGTATTTAAGTGTCACGAGTTACTTGTAATATAATCGTTACAGATACAATGTATTGTCTTAAAAGAAACAACACAAAGGTGAACATCTCTTATCTGAAAAGCATAATTATTATACACATTTATACACAAAGTGACATTTTAATGGCTTTCACCTAATACAATAGCTGAATAAAACTAGTTTATATTTAATACAGCAAACATGACTTGAAAAGCATTAACAGAATAGCTGACCATTTATAAAATAGCGCCAGTGTATGAATGAGCAATATCGTATCACCATAATTATGCTATTTATTTGGACACTGCAAATGTTGCGATAACCCTTACAGTTGGGAAGTAAGAGTATACCACAATGACGTTCCTTGCTTTAATTGTCTGACGTGTGAAAACACATATTTATGTGTTATGATCTTTATAATCTGTTAAGCATATTAATAATGGCAAACCACCAAAGTCAACACCAAATAGTACAGTCGCGTTCAAGGGTGTCAATTTTTTTCCATTTCAGTAAATACCTGACTTATTTACATACATTTCAGATTTCGGTAATAACCATTGATTTGAAATATTAAACAGCAACACTGTATTGTTTGGTACCTCCTCTATTTGTAGATTTTCATATTTTCAATTTTCATTCAAAAGAAATGTCATAGGCTTTTATAAAAGACTTGTAGTTGTAGACCCAACTTAAAATGCTTTTTCGTAAATTGCCAATCTTATAACAGCTCAATTTTAAGGGTGGATCAAATATATTTGAGTAAAAAGTATATAAGAAGCGTTACTGGAGATCATATTAATTAGAGTGCGCAAAGTGTACACGTCTGGAACAGCTATTCGTAAAGGACACTTTTTGCTGTATTGTATTGTCTGTTTGCGGGAAGTCCTTTGTAAATGAAAAACAAATGATAGAAATTAATAGGCAAGTGCTGGACCACACTTTATTATTAATGCAAATCTAAACTAACTTCCTTTTAAGAACAATTTGCCCAAGCCACATCTCATACTTATAGACATATTTTCTTACTTTATGTATGCCCGAGATGCCGAATAGCATGGTACACCAAGACCTGCACCCTGGGAAAAACTCAGATGGGTCGGTAGTTTCCCAACCATAGTTTCCTCAGCAACCGTGAATTCCGCATACCCGCCGGAAACATTCCTTATCACATACACTTTATCCCCTGGCTGTGGAAATCAGACAGAAGTTGAAACGACGTTAGGGAGAAAGCATTACAATTGTGTACTGGTCCCATAGTCCTCAGCACATTCATTAAAGTCATTAAATGTCTGGCTTTTTATTTTAATATTTTTATAGTAGATGTTCGAAACGTTTTTAGTCAATATTACATTTTAGCAAGGTTTTACAGCAACTTGTATTTATTGTGTTCTTGTTGCAACTCTGAGCTGGGTGGCGTAACATTGGTCTATGCACTCTGAATAATAACACTATCTAACACCCTTTATAAGAGAATTAACATCTGATTAAACATTTCGAACTTAATTCTTGCTTGCCTTAAATTTGCTGATAATTCTTACCCAGAAAGACCATACTGCACGTATATTTATTATAACACTTGCTTAAAAATATCAAAGTTTTTTAAAAACAAGATATATACAAGATATATACCATACTGAAATTAAAACATACATAACTTAGAAAGATGCATAATGTCATATTACATACCTTAAATTTGGTTACTTTGGCCCCAACCTTTGACACGATTCCAGCCACATCTGAGCCCGGGGTGTATGGCAGCGGAACTGTAATTCGGAAAGTACCGCTACGAATATACGTGTCTACAGGATTCACCCCCGCTGCTTTTACTTCCACCAATACCTGATGAATTTCAAAAACTTCAAATATATTATTTTCTAGGTACTCTACCAGTTATCTAAAATAGATTATATTCAACATAATTCTTAAAATGCCCATAGACGAGCTTTGGTACCATACAACGCTTAAGGTAGAGTGCGCCGTGTTTTTTAAACCAATTAAGGACTTTGGCCGGGTAATTTGGAATGGGAAACATATATGCCTCGTTTTGACATAAAATTGACATTCTGTTGTTGTGTTGTTGTTGTGTTTTCTAAGGTATTAAATTTGAGGATAAAAGTGTTTTATATATTATAATAACTAAGGTGTGATCTTTAGCGCTTGATATGGAGATGAACTAAATAACCAGATTTATTCTATAAAAAATAGGGGGGGGGGGGGCATTCATTTGAGAAAGTGTAAGTGTCATTTGTGACAAAAATATAGTGTCTGACATTATGAATGGGAGAATTCTGATACAGTAAATAAGTATAGGTGAATATTTGGATTTCCGAAAACAAAACAATTGGAGCCACGTAAACAATTTTCTTCACAAAACATGTATGTCTGAAAACTATTAATATAAATAAAGGTGGTTACTAACTAAATATGAAAAAATATAGTTATACATATCGGCTTCACCTAGCGAAACCATAACATTTACTCTCTCATAATTCAAAGCAGTCATGTTCAATCATAAGCTTGTACTTTTATTACAGAACATATTTTGGATCCGGTTTTGCAGCCAGTTATAACATGTATACCTGAGTATCAGAAGGGACTGGTACTGGAACTTTGGGATCGATCTTTAACACCTCTGGTCCACCATGGTTAGCAACACGTATGGCCCGCATCTCTTTATGTCCAGACATTGTTTATAGCTGATCTAAGGAAACAAACAACTTTAAGAGGATGGGTTTTTTACTTGTATTATGAATTATTTAATCGGCATAAGTATTACTATATTGAGCGAGTCAAACTAACCATTATAACAAGCACAAGAGAATCCTAACAGCCTGGTGCTTTTAACTTGCTTTTAATGTATCAAATTTAATCTAAATGGCTTTTTAAAAGTATAATAGTAAATGATGATGAGTGTTTGATGAAATTCATAATTTGTGTTATTTATAATGACATCAGATGTCAAATTAGGCATCTTGCACGATATTTTTGGAGTAAACAATCGCTTTGCCGGAAACTGATAATTACATTTAAACGGAATAAGGCCAAGCTTGAATAACAGCTTATTAAAAAAATGACTTAAAGCCTTTTGCTAATTTAAAGGAATCATAACTCAAAAATAAATGGCTTATTTTAAAGGGAACATAGCTCATAAACGTGTCGATCACTGCTTGGAAATATTTGTTTTGCACATCAGTTCTTCATAGTCATGGCATTTGTTCACTTTTATTCAATAGCTTAACATATGTGCAATTAGCTCCCTCCTGAAGTACATTAAAATTAGGGAGGAAATAAGGTCAATAGAACGTAATTCCTTAACCTGGGGATAATTGCACAAGACCATTGTCTCTTGCATTTCTACGCTTCGTGGTAGCGACATATTTCATAGTTTTATTTAATGGCTTGAACAAATGAACAACACTTTGCTCCACAAACGTACACTATTTAATGCATAAATATGGTGTAGTTTAGTGACGCATAATTCAGGATTTATATTCCATAAATAAAATATGAAAATTTAAATACATTTTTAAGAATTGCGTGTAGGTATCTCTGATACACAACTCAATTTCTTGCATTAAATAAATTCACATCAAATGCAAATCATAGTCAGCATCGTCTGCAGCAACATGTACACTCAGTTCGCTTTTTTTCAGCATTATCCATTTTTTAACACACGTTGACCCTACAATTGTATCAGAAGCTTCATACGATGGTTCTAGTTCTCGACAAAAGTCGATTCAAGTTTTAACGTCGACAGTGGGTATAAGCCGGAGAACTGGTCCTCAAATGATTGTTATCTTCTTAGTGCAGCTTATCGATGTTCGACAAGACATATTAGGCTGCGTAAAATCAGTCATTGTCAGTCGCATTTCTCGCTGTCGTCGTCTGGTGATTCGCTGACATCAAAACACACAGATGTGTGAACCAGCGTAATGTGATTCGCCATTGCACACATACTTTCGTATTTGTAAGAAAACTATGTTGCGAAAATGTTACAGTTTACATTTTCTTGTCCAGATACTTCATACTTTCGAAAACAAAATAGGACAAGTAAGGAGACTGTTTTCCGTCTCTTGCAATCTCTCTAGAATTAAGTTTTTTTGTGAAAAAAGTGGGATAATTACCCCATGCACTCGTTGCCTACCCGCGCAGACTGTATATGACTTGCCATATTGTGGCTATTTTGTGCGGTAGCTGTATTAAATAGTAATGAGTATACGTTCACGCGAGGCAATTAAAGCACAAACACGTTTTACTTTCCCGGTAGCTGGAAACAGGGCAGATTTGGCGAACGTGAATATCAAAGACACATCTTTGAATCTTTTTACGAAGCAGTCAATACATGTAATAATAAAGCAATCCAACGTTCTATGGTCATATAATGTGATGTATTACAATTCATTTCTTTGATAGCAACTTTAACAAGATTTCTAGAATCGGTACCATTAAAATGATACAATTCTTACGAAATAAATTCAGTTATCTTACTCTTAATTGATTTTAACCACTATTTTATTTCATTATTTATTGTCTGTGAAATGAAACTGTTAACAGATGTCCGCATTTAAAAGGAAATACCACAAAAAAACTGTATACTCGCGATACTCATGGAATCATCATTCGTGTCAAGGCTTGTACATATCTCGAATAAATGAATTTCAAAGTCAATCATATATGCCATAATATCATTTCATTATAACGTTTTAAACGGAAAACGCATTACCGAGGACAACAGTTAAATAGCACTAATATTAGGGCAAACTTGATTTAGATCAGACATACCATCAAAAGCTATACTCAATGTATCAGTTTGAATAAATGGAATTTACGACACAAAAATAAACAAATGCCACAGTTATTTTCAAACACTGTCTATTTCTTTAGTCAAATGTGTTAAACTCTTAAAATACAAACATTTGTAGCCTGAATGCATAAATTAATTTAATTAAATATCTGAACGCAACAATAATTTT
Source organism: Dreissena polymorpha (assembly GCF_020536995.1). NCBI lineage: Eukaryota > Metazoa > Mollusca > Bivalvia > Myida > Dreissenidae > Dreissena > Dreissena polymorpha. The sequence goes on from NC_068356.1 coordinate 72,968,289, forward strand.
AACAATTGTTTTTATGTCTGAACCAAGCAGACGTACACACAAACATCGACAAGTGGAGAAGTTGATTGTGAAATTGTATTATAAGATTTCATTGCCAAGAGTCGATTGATACTTGCAGAAAGGGTTGTTTTCTAGCAAATGTAAAAAGAATATGCCGCGCAATTTTGTTCGTTTACAGGGGCATTTATAAAATACCACAAGAATGCAGGGTTAACCAATCTTTACTATTTTGAATAGCTTAAACAATTAATATTACACGGAAAGCATGAAACAAAAAAAGGTGATCGAACCATTGACTCATGAAGCAAACTTTAATGCGCTATCACAACACCACGCATGATTTTTATATAACAATGTAATTTAAACGCTATCTTGGTTATACACGTTTCTTTTAAATTATCGTTATAAAGCGCTAAACAGCATTACAACAGTTACAGTTTCCACCCCTGATAATCAATAAGCAAACCATACTTTTATCATTTTCCTCATTAAAGATTGTTAGTTTGCTTGTTTAATTATGATACATGTATATTCATTCTTTTCTAAATCTATGACATGACTTTATATTAATTGTCGGTTTGACAAAGTGTGAAAAAGTCCATTGAAGCGTTGAGTGTTAGGACGTTTTCAGAACATGCCACTTATAATAAATATAATAAAATTCTGCGATTTTGCTCCTTCGATATAAATTACCCCTAAAGCCACATTCCTATTCAGGAAACATTACGAATTTCCAATTTCCCGTCCCAAAAATTCTCAACAGAAGGTAAATTCTAAACAATTTCGTTCGAAAAGCGCATTATCTGCAAGTAAGCTAATAAAATAAGCACGGATACTGAACATTCCTGCAAAAAAAGGCAGAACAAAGAACATTTAGATGAGTTTTTGCAATTACGCACCAATAAAAAGACAAATTTTCTCAGTCTGGAGATTTCAAGATGCGAATTTTTCCCAATACTCAATTATATAATTGGTTTGCGCCATTTTTCCCAAATCACTTGAAACCTGTACTTTTCACAAATGTGCGAAAAGAATCGCTGAAATTTTATCAGATTTATTGACCGCTAAGACAAAGAATGTTACTGACCACTTATTCTAAATAACATAACATAAAATGATCGATATTCACAATTTATTTATATAAAGACTAAACAATTAATATTATTACATATGAATGTGATAATCCTAAAATTGCAGCGTTGCTTCAAAAATAGAAATATTACCTTTATGTGTAGAATACAGATACTACTGCACATGCCACTGATTTATCAGCTGGGAACTGCCCTTAATATCGGATTTATAACTTACCACGTACTGAAAAACGCTCTAGATATTAACACGCGTTATCTTACACGACAGTAAAATTACATGCACATCTGGGCTGACATCTATTATAGATTAATGCACTTCGGTGTTGAGCTTCGAAAGTAGGACGCGACTCACTTCAAGGACGACATACTAAAAGATACGTTCTAGAACACTTTGATTTGTTCTATTGTGGCGAAAAGTGTCGGGTCAAATGTGATGCTTCACGTTTCATCACTATTTAAGAAATAGTAAACCCCACTGAGATCATTTTGGCATTATAGTGACAGGCCAGGCAGCCACAAACTGTATTTGGACCGGTATATGGACCTCAGCCGGTCCATATACAGTGTTTGGCTGCCTGGCTGGTCACTATAATGCCATTAGGACCGAAATGGAGTTTACTATTTCTTATATTACCCCAAAGAGTGTCCCCTGTACCATTGTACAGTGTTGTGCGATTGTTTATGGTTAAGAACATAAACATATGGATTTAATCTCAGAAGTTTGTAGCCCTGCAGAACATATGCAATGTTGGACCTGTTATATTTGAAGAAATACAGGTTCATTTATTTTTTAATAATGATGTAATTTCCACTTCAAAAAAACAACTAGTTGACTTTTTAAACATTTAATGAACATTTGAATATATTGTATGAAACAAATGACAACTAATGTTTAACAATAACATAAATAAATATTGTATATTTTATATTACATGTATATATTATATAAAACCATAGTTTAAGTTTATTGCAGCGTAAAATTTTGTCAATACACCACTGAACTCTTCCTTTTCTGCGTTTTCGAAATCCTCCGGATAATCCATTTCTTTTAAATATGCCCGTAACATTGAGGATGCGTACTTAGTTGCATAATGTGTGCTGTTAGAATCTTTATTGTCTAAAATTTCTTTTAATTCGTCTTCAGTTAATTTTGCGAATCTTGCAGCAGACGTCATTGTTGTTTACTAACAGTTACAGCTAAATACTACGTTGTCAAATAACACGCTTCCTCACAGTGCAAATTTAGTGGTGTGTAACCCCGAACGGTCCATTTACAAAAATAGTGACCGTTCCATATACTCTCAGGTTTCTCTATCGCATTTTACAGATTGAAACCGGTCATATAGAAGGACCAATATCTCTGAGGTGAAATATTGCAATATACTTAGATCCCTTAGTTTACCATCTACCATGTTACCAGTATGGAAGTGTCATGTGTAATTCACAAAGTGATATAGTAGTTTTGTAAGTAGTGATCTACAAGGTAAGTCATGTGTTAGGAATGTATTGCAAGAAATATTCTTTTAAATTCGTCTGGGTTTTTTGTCAGTGAATGAGAAATATGATCGGTAATAATCGTCAAATGCGAAGGGCAGTCGGAAACGTCTCAAGTTTCCGTGTCGAGATCGTCCGATTAACAGGTTTGGTAGCGCTCGAATTGCCTATGTATAACTATTCGCAAATCGAATGTCAGCCTTTTTTACGTCTGTCTGGCTAGCGCGGTGGTTTTAAATATTCTACGAAATATTCATTGATTTCGAGTGTTTAAGGGCTTAAATAGAACCATCATTCGAACAAGCACGTTGTATCTCGTTAAATCTATGTTTCCATACCACATCTATCAAATGTTGGCTATTGCTAAAAGGAACACGGTTTTTTTATGGGTTAACTTCATTTTACGAACTTTTTTGCGGATTGTTCGTTGATTTTGAGTATTAATGTATCTTTAAATAGACATGTTCTACACGACTGATCATATTTTATGATATATGAAACTCGTTCTGTGAAAACTATTCTAAATGCATAAGCATTAAGTGTCATCAAAGATTAACCTGTGCAGTCCGCACGGTCTAATCATGGAATATTGTTCCTCTTTATTGGACTGTTTTGTTAACACAAAGTCTCTTCTAAAGGAAACTCCACTTAATGCGGGAAGTGTCTCTCTGATTAGCTTATCTGGGACGACACTACGCAGGCGCACTAAGCATGGCTTTCCCAGAAAATTAGCCATCAAAACATAATTATCATACCAGTCTATGGTGTGTGGGCATTCTCTGAATTTAGTGATGGCGTTTCGACCGTCTCAAAATTTGGGAAGAGCTATTTTAGAACATGTTGTTGGGGCCTTATATCTTACTTCAATTGGCCAAATATGATATAAATCAATGGTTAGTAAAGATTTATCGTACCTACCTATAGAAAGCCGCCCAAAGAATCACAATACAGTAAAACTGAAACTCAAAACTAGCGGGTTGTTGTGTTTGTGAGTATCAACATATACATTGTTGAGATGTAAGAAAGAATTGTCTAGTAAATTGACATCATTGTTCTACGAATATGTTTACATCTTTTCTAAATGTGCTTCATGGGTTAATGTATTGATACATTTAGTATAAGAGAATATTATAATTATGATGGGTTCATTCCGTAAACAGGGGAAATGTAAAACAACACCGTAATTACTGAAAGGAATTTAGTTTTCATTGCACTTATTTGTCAGTTGTATAATTGGAGGTCCATTTAATGTGATCTAAAGGGGCCTTTTCACTTATTTGCATGTTTTGAAGTTTGTCATTAAATGCTTTATATTGATAAATGTAAACATTGGATCTAAAAAGCTCCAGTAAACAATCAACAATACAATTTAAAAAAAAAGAAAAAAAGTAACCCTCCGCAGGTCTCGAACCACTGAACCACCCAGGAGTCCTGAAGTAAAAGTCTACCACTAAGACCACTCGGCCATCTGTCCTCATACTATGACGGTTGTATTTATACTTTATATAAGCAATCCTCGTAGTTTCACAAAATATGACGACAACAACAGAACTCTCCAAATTATTCAATCGCTTCGCGCTGCAACGCTTAATAATTTTGAGGTTTGTAATCGTCAAAAGATGCATATAATGGCTATGTTAGAGCATGGCAAATGTTCAGTATTACTGTTTCCTCACAAATATCATAGCTAAAAGGAAAATTTGCGAATCTGAAACATTTTTATTTCAATTTTGTCAATTTACCAAAACTTAAAAGGCCTCTTTAAATAATATCACATGTGATGATGACATATTGATTTATATTATCATAAATGTTGTCCATTGTTAGCCATACATTTTAATCAAGTAGAATAATAGATTTATCTCATAATATTAAAATGTTTGATCCAGCAGCAAACTGTAGCCAAATGCAACGTTAACCTTGCTTATATTATGCCCCTTTATTTCAAGGGAAGTAATATATATAAATAGAATTGTAGAATACTCTTATAATAATACTTTCTAGAATGATGAAATTGTGAAAACAATATTTCTACCGTAACACATTTGAAATTTATTGTAAATGTTTAATAGTGTAAAGAAATGAAAGTGAAATACCGAATTCATATATAAACGTGGAAAACTATATATAGGTAGTTTTGCGCAGTGGCGATACCATAGCCAATGAGGTTTATCCGAGGCGTGGTTATTGCTAGTTGAAAACTATACCCAATACCCTGCGCCGACGCCCTGAATTATGGGCGGCGAGCGCAATTTATGCACGTCCTCACGGGGACTCTATCAAATATTATATAATTACTAAATTATCTTATATGAACAATCAAATATGTGCTCATAAATTGAGTTACACTTTTTATGTTAAAAACAAATAGCATGTTACTGGTTTTGCAGTCATATATGACGTACATGCTTTAATTTGTTAAATGGGCCTTTTCACGGATTGATAAATGTGAAAATTTGATCCAAAAAGCTACTGTAAAAAAACAATATTAAAATTAAAGAAAGAAAAAAAGTAACCCTCAACTGGGATCAAAGCACTGACCCCTGAAGTAATAGTCTAACGCTTAGACCATTCGGCCATCCGGGGTCATAAAATGAGTTATGTATTGTATACTTTATATAAGCAATAAAACAAATACTTGTTTGTTAAAATAAAATACATTTAATAATATCATATAAATTAATACACGGAACATCGTTTAAAAAACAATAAGTTGTTTTGACATTACATGTTGCAATTTGAATAATAATCATTCTTACTTCATTTAACAACAATAGTATTATATTTAATATTCAACGCGAATACGATCCAATATTGTAATAAATGACGGGCTAAATGACAAATATTAAGAAAAATGCTTAAAAGGTCATGCTGATTTTTTATGAGATAAACATACAAAGCAATAGTCAAATATAAGATTCTTTCCGGTGATTAAATTGATAAAATAAAGGATATTTGCTCATGTCAGTGTAAAATCGTTTGTTATTTCACGACATGAACAAATATCCTCTATATGTTGAACCCATTTTATATTATCAAATCAGAGTTATAACGATATTCAACAAAATCAAACACACAGCAAATTAGTAATATTAAATTATTTAATATTCGTAAATGGTATGTTTTGTGCTTAATACATTTCCTACTTAAGTAACCACTCTTGAGTCTTACGTGAACTTCGGAAAGGCCCCGTAAATCCCAACTGATTTTCTATTGCACATAATTCTGCTTGATTTACACTCTGATACATTAGACCGTTGTCCGGTGGTTTTTTTAAAAAGCAAACACTGTTGCGGAAAATTATTTGTAAATATATACGTTGAATGATAAAACGCGGGTGCTTATACATCACAATCAATAACAAAATAGGTGAATTAAAAAAACACACCCACACTGCATTGCAGTTTATAAAGTAGTAGTATTAATTGTAGTAGTAGTAGTAGCAGTAGTAGAAGTACTAGTAGTAGTAGTACTAGTAGTAGTAGTAGTAGTAGTAGTAGTAGTGCTAGTAGTACTAAAGTAGTAGTAGTAGTAGTGGAAGTAGTAGTAGGAGTAGTAGTAATAGTAGAAGTAGGAATAGTAGTAGTAGTAATAGTAGTAGTAGTAGTATTAGTAGTAGTAGTAGTAGTAGTAGTAGTAGTAGTAGTAGTAGTAGTAGTAGTAGTAGTAGTAGTTGTTGTAGTAGTAGTAGTAGTAGTAGTAGTAGTTGAAGTAGTAGTAGTAGTAGTAGTAGTAGTAGTATAGCGGAAGTAGTTGAAGTAGAAAATGTAGTATTATTAGAAATAGAAGTAGCAGCATTATCATCAGCAGCAGTAGTAGTCGTAGCAGTAGTAGTAGTAATAATTGTAGTTGTTGTTGTAGTAGAAGAAGTAGTTGTTGTAGTTGTAGTAGTAGTAGTATTGGTGAAAGTAGTATTTTAAGTTGTAGTATTTGTATCGGTAGAAGTAGCAGTAGTAGTTGTAGTAGTTGAAGTTGTTGAGTCTGTTGTTGTCGAAGTAGTAGTAGAAGTTGTTGTTGTAGTTGTTGTTTTAGTTCTTTTTGTTGTTGTTGTTAAAGAAGTAGTTGTAGTAGTAGTGTTCGTAGTAGTAGTTGTAGTAGTATAAGTAGTAGTAGTTGTAGTAGTAGTAGTAGAAGTAGTAGTTGTAGAAGTAGTAGTAGTAGTAGTTTTAGTAGAAGAATTAGTTGTAGTAATAGTAGCTGTAGCTGTAGTAGTAGAAGTAGTAGTTGTAGTAGTAGTAGTAGTGTTCGTAGTAGTAGTAGTAGTAGTAGTAGTAGTAGTAGTAGTAGTAGTAGTAGTAGTAGTAGTAGTAGTAGTAGTAGTAGTAGGTGTAGAAGTAATAGTAGTAGTAGTAGTAGTGGTAGTAGTAGAAATAGTAGTAGAAGTAGTATAGTAGAAGTAGAAGAAGCAGTAGTCTTAGTAGTACCAGTAGTAGTAGTAGTAGTAGTAGCAGTAGTAGTAGTAGTAGTAGTAGTAGTAGTAGTAGTAGTAGTAGAAGAAGAAGAAGTAGTAGTTGTAGTAGTAGTAGTAGTAGTAGTAGTAGTAGTAGTAGTAGTAGTAGTAGTAGTAGTAGTAGTTGTAGTAGTAGTAGTAGTAGTAAATACATTAGTACATAGCAAAACAACATACTTAAGACATTCAATTGCGGTGTAAATAAATGTTTATTTAACATGGCGCTGAAAAGTATGGTGAATTTAATGGGCATGCAATTATGATTGATGGTTATGTGAATGCTGACGATAACATATGCAAACAAATACCAACTCCTACAACACACACTAGATCAAAGAGAGTTACGTTAGTTTCAGAAAACTACAAAAAAGCAACACAACAACAAACAATATACATGTACATATACACTTATTAAATATACTTCATGTATACTAATCGATCTTAGATCTAAAACCATACGATACAATTTTGCCAGATTAATTAAAGTTTTTATATTCGAAGTAGATATCAGTTGAACAAGCCAGCGTATTTAATAATTAGGTAACAACATTTTTCTTTTATTTCTATAAAATGGACACATTAATAAAAAATTGTATTCATTCTCAATTAATCCCATATTACACAGTGTACATACTTGTTCGCTTCTTCGAATATTTATATATCTACCTTATGCAATGAATATTGAGTGTGAAGAACAGCGAAGTCAAGTCAAGCAAATTATATCCCTTACATTTATATCAACATTTAAATAGTTTTCAAAATCAAAATCTGATTTTAATAAACGATCATGATCAGTTTTGGGTAAGTTATCAATGTAACCTATGTTTGTTTACTGATATCCTGAATACGTTTACAGATACGATTAACACAACTAGCGGCTATCTAAGATTTATAATACAAAAAGACAATGATCCTAATTCCTAGAATGTGCGAATCAACGTCAACTTAATCTTTCAACACTTTGGTTCAAAATGAAGCACAATCATTTCATTCTCTTATTTTTGGTTCAAAATGAAGCACAATCATTTCCTTCTTAAGAGAAGGAAATGATTGTGCTTCATTTTTAACCAAAATTTGATGATAGGCATCTTTCTTATACACAATAAAGGAAACAATCTAGATCAACATATACTACCGAGAACGTAGTTTGTGGTCGAATAATCAGTGTCTGATTTAGGAATTTTAAATATACTTTCTCTACGTGGGTGCTGGGATAAAATGCCAAATTTTATCGGCAATACTGATAGAAATTTTAGAACAAAAAATGTATTTAGAGGAAACAATGCTCTAGACGCTTGTAAGTAAACATATTTACTGCATCGAGCTTTTATCTATTTACAATTAAAATCAATATTTTTAATTATATTGCCTTTATTAAAACAAACATCCCACACAACAATCTTGCCTGTGTTCACAGATATGCCACATTCGTTACAATATTCATGCAACATATCTAAAAGACGCTCGCGCTCCATTGCTTAGTAAGCAGATAAGCAGAAAATATATTGATTTTATCATCAAGTAAATGTGACATTTAAACAAACATTATTTTCTTACAATATATATCACAATGAAAATATTTATAATAATTATAAAAGTGAATTTCAATATCATACTGAAATAAAAAGCTAATTAATGAAATCCTGCATAGCCATTCCTTGGTCAGTTGATTGAATAGGCTATGATAATCTTTTAACTTGTTCTGGATATGTTATTTATTTTATCTCGGCCGAATTCGAAAATGGTTCCAACATGTTTACAAACGTGGCTCTTTTTCTGTTATGGCTTAAGAAAAACCTTTTTAAAGGGGTCTTTTCACTTTTTTGTAAATTGACAAAATTAAAAAAAGTTGTTTCAGATCCTCAAATTTTTGTTTTAGTTATAATATTTGTGAGGAAACATTTACCATGCTCTAAAATATCCATAAAATACATCTTTTGACGATTTAAAAACATGAAAATTATAAAGCGTAGCAACGCAAAAACGATTGAATAATTTGAAAAGTTCTGTTGTTGTCGTTATATTTTGGGAAACTATGAGGATTGCTTATATTAGTAAAAAATACATCCGCTAATAGCATGAGCACGGATGGTCGAGTGGTCTCAGCGGGAGACTTTTTACTCCAGGACTACAGGGGCCAGTGGTTCGAGCCCAGTTTAGGGTCACTTTTTTTCCCTTTTTTAATTGTATTCTTGTGTTTTTTTACTGGAGATTGTTAGGTTCAATGTTAAAATTTATCAATATAAAGCTTCAATACATGTCAAAATCTGTGAAAAGGCCCCTTTAACACAATAGAAGTCACTTTTTGTGGTCTTATAATTAATACTCTTTGTATAAAAAATGAGTTATTATCATGTCTTTGTCGAGTTGCAAAATTGTTATGAAAGCAATTGTAAACGTTGTTCAGAATAATAAGTTCCTTCTGGTCTTAGGTGAGCAACCTATGACATTTTTCCATCTTTCTTACACACATGACAAATGCACTTAAATCTGTTTTAAGAGATTGATAACAAAGTCCAGATTCATACAATTCTATAAGAAATCAAATTCAATATTCTAAATTGCTCTGAAAAGGAACAGATTTTTTTTTATAACTGAGTTCAGCAAATCTTTTCATTTCCGTGAAAAAATTATTCTGTGCAATCTTTATTCGTGATGCCATGATGCTATCAATAGACAGGCTAGATAGATAACGATTTTCATAGGACTGTCGATATGCGACATAAAATATAGTCTGCTGGTTAGATAGATAGATATATTTCGGCAAAGAATGCATACATGGGCATTCACAACATGTACAAAATATAAAAAATATCACATACATGAAGATAAATATACCATGACATACAAACCAACACCATGGATAACACAAAAATGAGTAAACCCATATTTCCATTGTGGTCCTTTGTGCTGGTGGCAGGACATAGAGTGGCATAAAATGGAGAATGCATAACATTTATGGAAGATAGGATCAATGTTGATAAAAATTGATGACTAGAAATGATTCCGGAATCCAAAAAAACAAACAATACAAATAAAAAGTTACAGATTTTCTAATATATGGTTAATGGCACATCTTCTTTGTTTGTTCTAGTTCAAGGACGTTCGAGTACATCTTTAGCATACATGGTTCGTGAGTCAACATGACCACGATGCTTGTATAGAAGTTATGTGTTATAGAAGACGTGCCTCCAGTAAAGCATCTACCATGTCCTTTCAGAGAATGTGTACAATGCATCTGAAAGGTAGAAATTCATCTATGCTTTTGGCATGACAATCAATAAAACAAATGCATATATAGCTTCAGCATCTAGATCTGGATTCCATTGCACAAACACACAAATATATTCATTCAAACGAGATTGAAACATGTTTATTTCTGGCTAACTCAAGTATTCCACTGCCTTAATAGGTTCTTCAAAAAATGTCCAATCCTATTTTATTTAATTTTTATTATAACTAAAATCAGCTTCATAATTTTTCAGGAATGAGTTTAGTTGCAATCTAAGTTTCTATGTGTTCACACCAAAGCCAAATGTATTTAGCAATGTCATTTAGACGCCCAGCTGTTCAGTCCATTTATTTATGCAATTAGCACTAACAGATTTATATGAACGTATCTGTGTCTGAATAGTGTTTCTTGGGTTACACACGAATTACGAAAAAGAACTCGCAGCTTTGATTATTCAACTTTACATTAGGCTTTAAGATAAATATAAAATTATATGATCTGAAAAAGATCGAACTTAAAATAAACGTTAATAGTGTTAACACGCTTTCATTATAATCATACACAGAAAACTGGCTGACCCCATTATAGCCTCGTTTGTTAACGGACTGGATCTTTTTCAAACTCAAATAGTCAACAGGTTTTATGAAGTTGACGCCCAAATTACGACTTCTACCTTGTCAACACAGCTTCACACAAGCCATCGGGTAGCTCCCCTGTGTCCTTACCAACATGTGTTCCGGAAACATGTTCATCCTTGTCGATATATATTTAGAAACAAGTGCATTTCAAGTTTCATGATAATTGGCCCAAAATTGTGAATGGTAGTGTGTTAAAGGGTCCTTTTCACAGATTTTGGCATTTTTTAAAAGTTTTTCATTAAATGCCTTATATTGATAAATGTAAACATTGGATATAAAAAGCTCCAGTAAAAAATCAAGAATAAAATTAAAAAAAAGAAAAAAAAGGTAACCCTCAGCAGGGCTCGAACGACTGACCCCTGGAGTCCTGATGTAAAAAGTCTGCCACTTAGACCACTAAGCCATCCTTTTCCGGATACAATGACAGATGTATTTTATACTTTATATAAGCAATCCCCGTAATTTCTGAAAATATAACGACAACAACAGAACTCTCAAAATTATAAATTAGTTTTGCGTTGCAACGCTTTATAATTTTCGGGTTTATAAATCGTCAAAAGATGCAGATAATTGCTATTTTAGAGCATGGTAAATGTTCAGTATTATTGTTTCCCCACAAATATCATTAGTACAAAGAAAATTTGCGAATCTAAAATTTTCTAACTTTTTTCAATTTTGTCAAATTACCCAAACGTGAAAAGGCCCCTTTAACAAGGTTTTGTTGTTGCCATATCAAGCAAACTTCTCTCTACCTGGAAGCCATGTTCTTCAACGGACCGCAACTATTCTCGAACTCGGCCGAAATATCATTCGATAAAACGTTCTGAGCAAAGAAAAATGCTTTTTGGGCTAATAATGTGACTTCGTGATTGTTAAAATGGTAAACAATGTTTAACTATAGCCAGTATTATGAAAACAGCCACGCCAACTTGCGACAATGTTTTGTTAGACGAATAGAAACCATTTCCGAACCTAACCGTGATATATTCTGATCAAGTTGCACGCAGATGTTACCAAACATGTGATTTCCAGAGTGACCGAGTAACCTAGTGTTTTATCTTACGTGACAAGTTCTCGGCCGAGATATGATTGATATGCGCAACAAATCTTACGTACCGTGCTAGCCCAGAATTACATAATATACCACAATCTGATTATTAACACATAACAAGTAAAAAGCACAACCATGTTGTTTAAAATACAAATTAACAGATCATAATAGCAATGTCTGCATAGCACCAACTTCAAAACATTAACAATAGAAATATGCTCAGCCAACACTAAAACAAACACACAAAATAAACATAATTTTTTTACGTACATGCTCTAAATAAATACTAAGTAGATTGATATAAATTTGTTTGTAAAATTATGAAAATACGAGAGCCATTATTTGTGTGTAATTATATCTTATTGACTTTTGACTGTGAAATTGGACCTTATTGCGAACCACTTATGAATGTTGTATAAGTATAAGGAACTTTTACAGCGAAAAATACGTCTGTGGAACAAATATTTTAGTCGATTTGTTAAACAATTATGTTAAATATGATCAAATGTCTCATATTCGTAAATACACTAACGAGCACACAACTATAATAACCATGTAATAGATGTTGTATCTGTTTATGTTCCTATACTTTATCTTATGAAACTTTAATAAAGGCAATGTATCATAAATCTTACAAAGTAATTTTTAGCATCCATTTCCTATCAACAAATACAAATTGTTTTAACTATATAATTTAATAAAATACTTGTTTGAAAGAACACGCAACATCCAATTCAAACTTTTGAACATGATTGCTTGAAGTTGCATAATGAGTATCCTACATGTACCACATGTCAGTCGATGTGTTACACACACAACTCAGATAATAACATTTAAGTTCAATGTCGTATTTCAAGGTCAAAGGTCGAAAAATAGCATTCGAATGAAAAATTAACTGAATCTTTATATATTCATGAATATGTTGATAACTCTTAAGAGTTTATTTGTCACTGTTGAACAAACCACAAAGTATGAATAAAGCCAGACTGTCAATATCCACAACTTGTTTTAAAAAGTAAATGTTAATTTAAATTTTCGCCCGCTTTTGATTATCTCCGTAAAATGTTTTGTATGCGTAGATGCGCAGACATTTTAAACTCCGAAGACATGTATCGATAAAAATCAGGTAACCAACCTTTATATGTCGATAGAAATCAATAAGACTTAAAATATATTATTATGGAACGGTATTTAGGTAAAAATTACATCCTATTGTATGACTGTGTCATGATTCTTGATGGTACTTTCAATTTGTATGTAGACACCTTTTCATGCTTGATGACACTTACATCTACGTCTATTTACATTCTGCTTAATGGTATCATTCATATATACAGATGCAACATTCGTGTTCGTAAATTGCATGCTGGGTATGTCTATGTTGGTTTGTGCAGAGAGACTGGTGCAATAGGCGCAGTGCATAATGGAATCAAACATTGGTGCGTTGAATAAATTAACGCGATGGCAATATGTGAGTTTCACCCAAGCACAAAGCAACATACAATCATGCATGATACAATGATGTCAATATTTACAGTCTTTCCGAAATGCTACGGGTGACTACGGAAATTAACGGCGAATAACGGAAATTTTATGTTATAGCAGAAGTTGCGCCCCTTTGTGTGATATTTGCTATTGAAACGAAACTAACCGCGTGATTGTAGACGTAACTTTTTTTTCGTTAATGACTAACCATAATTTTTGTACAGTCATTTACCTTCAATAACCAAAGAAACTCTATGGATATATTTCAATATATGCATCTAATACATGTATGTAGAGCTCCAGATAAGACGCTTGAAGTCGTAAAAAAATGAATTAAATTTAGTAAAAAAGTAGACTTAAATTCTGTGCGTACGGTTACACATTGAACAATAAATAAGAATTCAAAATGTGTGATCATGCGTAAAACTCAATATCAATGCATATAATGTTAACATTTCATCAATGAGTTCTCACTCGTCTAGGCCCTCATTAAAATTATGAAATCAACAGCACTTTAACGTTATTATGAATTACAGACCATCTTTAAAACAGTCGAAAAGCCAAACGTTTTCCATTATCTGGTCCTTTTTTCGCAAAAAGTCAGCTGTAACCCTTCAATAGTCATGAGCTCTTCTTAGACTATAAACCTAAATCCTGATGTGCCAAAAATTATACTTACTGGTAAAAAGGAATTAATAATACACTTTAAGGCTGGATTTTTTAATAGAGTGTAAACCAAGATTTTGCTGAAAAAGTTATCTGGAACTCTGCATGTATGTTGAGAGGAAATCCATTACATAATTCAAATTTACTCGAGTACACTTATATTGCACTACATAAAATGCTATAAAACTATAATATTGAAGTGCACATATAAACTTTATTATAGATGGGTAGGTATTTCGTGTCAATCTCTTTCACATATGAAAGAGCTGTTGGTCATTTGGAAGTCATTATATGCTGCTTAAAGTACATATAGATGCATGCCTAAATTTAGATTAAGCAAAATTAAACACTAGGTATTTGCCAAGATTCATAAGAGTCAAATATATACGAGAAGTAAGAGCGTAATCGTGCGCAGCGAGACTTGCTCATATAGAAGTGAACCTCTTATTGCTTTCTTTCGAAATAATTTCATGTCTCCGAACTTATATGCGATTCGCCCGGTGTTTTTTTATATGCGGATTAATGCTCTGTTTTAGATCCATAATTAATGAACGCCTCAATATTTTCAAAAATTAACACCGGCTTAATGTTCACCGACATTTTTTCATAGAGATTAGATATAAATATTATAGATCTGAACAAAAAAATACATTAAGCCCTGTTTTCCCGACACACGCGCTGGACATACACATTTAAAAATCGCTATATCAATTCCAGTACGTGTGGACTTAATTGAGTGTAAACAATGACGGTTGAAATCCGTGCGTGGGAATTTTTCTGGTAACCAAGAGCGACGTCAACGTTCATGAAGCCTTTCATTCATAAATTTATATGCGTCCGGTGTCAAAACCAGCATCACCAACACATCAACTCCGTTATGTCCTGAATAAAATACATGTTTATTTTCTTGAGTACCAACTGCAACTTACAAATATCAAAAACATTCACGGTAGTCAATTTCTTGTGTAGGCCTACTGGTCTTAATGGCAGTAATAAACGTATTTAGTTAAATGGAGATTATTAAACAAAGGGAACTAATTCAGCTTATTCAGTATAGTATTCAAAATGGTTTGGTTGTTTTCTCTTTTTTCCGAAAAGTAGTTTATTCAACATACGGAAAATAAACGTGCGCCACCTGCTAATTTGGTAACTTGCATTCTGCTTAGTTGCATTCTGCTTGCTGCCTGTTGCTAACTGCCGTTGTTAATGACGCTAAGTGGCAAAACCGATTATGACTGGTTTCAGGAATAATGAACACACAAACATTGCATAGTCGTCAAGCATGTTGCAACAATCATTTTAAGTATAACCAAATAGACAACAAGCATGTTGGAATTGTCATTAAGCATATTAGAATAAACATCAGGCGTAATGTGAATATGCACGATGAATGATGTAATGTTGCAACAATCATCAAGTATAAACGAATAGACACCACGGATGTTGGCATTGTCATGAAGCATATTAGAATAAACATCATGCGTAATGTGAATATTCACCATGAATGATGTAATGTTGCAACAATCATCAAGTATAAACGAATAGACACCAAGCATGTTGGAATTGTCATTAAGCATATTAGAATAAACATCAGTCATAATGTAAATATTCACCACGAATGATGTAATTTTTACCTAAATACCGTTCCATATAATATAACTTAATTGTATCGTTCGAGCTATATGTTTTCTTTTTCTATTAAAGGATTTTGAAATTACTTGGCATACATCTAAACACTAATTAAGGAATTTTGCAATAAATTGTCACACAGTCTTTCACAGAGAGATTGTGTTTCTCACCATAATAATTTAGGCGCATGTTATACCGAGTTCATACTTTAAGGTCGGATAATTTATTTGTACAAATAATGTGTGTTGTGCAACCTGTTAAGTCTTCAGACAAATCAAATGTTGACACAACTTGGAACTGTTGATCTAGTTTACGAGGTGTAACAGAAGTTAGAAAAAACAAGTCAAACTAGGCATACATTTATTACCACAATACTACATGTAGCTAGATTATAAAAAAATGGGTACATAAGCAAAACTATATAAGGTGAGCTGTTAAGTAAAAGAAGTCGATTGCTACGTCTATTGTCAAAGTTATACTTTGCCAAAGGCAGAATTATTTTTGTTTTTTATTCATTTTTGTTCCCATACTTTTGAATGCCTGGCCTGAATGTAATAGTTCACATCAGATAGTTATGTAAGACAATGTGTTTTACACATATCTTATGCTTATGGGTCACAAGTACATGCAAATGCCAAACACGAAGTAGATGTTAATGTCTTTTAAAATGCCCCTGTATATTAGTTTTTATATGTATATTATATATAAAATATAAAACTGGTTCTGTGTTAAATAATAAATTTTAAGATTTATGGTTATACACACCATGTGCTATTCGGTCAACATGCAATAAATACAAACATTTAAATCACAGCAATACTGTCAAGTGTTATCCATGTTATAATACAATAGATCCAATTCACATATCCAAGTGTAGAACCTTTATGGACAGCGAATATTTCTGGAGTGTCCTACAAACAAAACTAAGGATAAACGAAACCCCGATCGTCAACGACAGAAGTCAAAATGGAGGAAAACATCCGTTCAAGGTATGTTATTGTAAACATATTTATATATATATATATATGTTATGTTTATGACTTAATACATAGCGCAAAAAAATGCATGGAAGAACTTTTCTTTGCGTATATAAAACACTGTATGTGTTTCTCTTTTTTCATGAAAACTTCGACACAATTTTCATAATTAATATAAGCAAACGTCAGCAGAAAACATAGAATGTATGTTTAGACAAGAAAACACTTTAATGTAGATGTATATTAACTACCCAATCACAGCAGTTCTAAACGCACGTGGATTAAATTAATACGCAAGTAGAAATTATTATGTACGAACATATTTTAAAGTATATAGTAAACATAGTGGCGAAACAAAAGACCACTTCTGTCCAACCCGAAATTTTCAACATAAGCAGAATTGAGGAAGACGTTCTGAGTTTTAAATGTATTGTTTATATTATTATTTAAAAGAATGTATGGATTAAATCTATGTATATGTACGCAGGCGACCGAAATCATGTAAAGACGGCGGAAAACATAAGGACATCCCAGTAGTCTGTCAAGCCTACGGCAAAGACACATAGAAAATACGTGCTTATATATAAGCAAACCAATTAAATGTTATATATTAAGTTCATACTTGTGTTTAGTTTCTGTGTGTATTATGGCTGTTTCTTCAAGAACAAACATTAAACACACCCTACAGACATGACAAATTATAAGTATAAGTATATAAATGTAAGAGAAGTAAAACAATACCGGAATGTTAAACTTATTTATTTGTACACCAGGGTCGTTCATAATGATTAGTGATTAAATATCATGATTGTGCGATTATAATTATTACTATTTGTTAACTGTATCTATTTTTTTTATGGTTTTTTAAACTTGATTGTACAAAGAAAACTTCGATTTATATTATTACCATGTTATACGTGATAAATACAAATATAATAATTGGTAAAAAAAATAATAATAACATACCAGGGTGGTGATATATTGTTTCTCTACTGTATTTAATTTCTATGTAGAAATAGCATTCTTGATGCTGTTAATAAAATGATTTAAAACCATTGCAGCATCTGTTTGTTTTGAATTCAGGGTGACTTTTAATTACAACTTCAAGTGTAGAAACCGTTCGCATACGTTATATAAAATGATAAAGCTTAAATGCATGTATGCATGTCTCACAAACAATAGTAAGCATGATTAATACAAACATTTGCCATTACAAAAATCGATGACAGATGCAAGTCGTTTCGTTAAAACATAAAATGTACTGACAGATAAGGATGATATGTAGAACATTAATTTTTTATCAAAGTGTACACATATTTCATTAATTGCAACATATTATCAATTATATTATCAATTAATTGTTATACAATTATATGTTAAAGTCATCCCTTGACATAGCTATTATTATTTTCAACATTTACAATTCGAACCTCAATATATCTTAGATAAAATCAATAAGTATCGGGTATATCATTACAATTGTCAAACATTTTTCAGATATCTTGTCATTTCATTATATATACCACACCAAGATTCGCAAGCTGATTTTGATTTCCATGTCATTCTAGTTCAAAAATATTTTTTGCATAAACAATGGAAACAAATGGGGCATTTTTGGAATAAAATTTCATTTATATAGTTGTATGGGTTATTTACTATATCAATTGAAACAGACGTTTCGTACGCATAAAAGTGGTGTATCTAACCCTTCTTTCTGAACTAAATCAAGTCGGAGTATTTCATTATCACGAAAAATTTAAAAAGACAAAACAACTCAATATTTATTTCATAACAAAACATTCTTTTACATTCAATATTTTCATCAAGATTGAAAAAGGTAAATCTATAATTATAAACAAACACACACTTCCAGCTCTTGTTGTATAAATATTGACGTTAGTTAGTTGTACATGAACAACGTTAGCCAATACCATTTTAATGAATAATCATTAAAATGACCCATTTTTTAGTTAAACGACAATATATAAATATATATGTCCTTAATTCGAAAATAATTGCAACAATAATTTAAATCTAACTTATATGAAAATGTTTTATTAAAATGTTTGCACCAGAAATTTGCCGGATACTAAGAGCACTTGTAAAATGTTTCATACACGCAGAGAAAGATTAAACCATGTTTTTTGCTTTGCTCTTGGTCGTTTGCCGATAAACTGAACAGCGTGTGCTGTGTGTATGTGGTATCAAGCAAACACAACCAGATTACGGTAATGAAAGTCGCATTAAGGGCTTGTTCTCAAGTAAAAACAACGCATAGAATGACCCGTTTAACCATTGTTTTTGCAATTGAATATTCACCCCCGGAAACCCGATATGCTGTGAGAAGTTGGATGTGCTTGGAGAAGTTGCCGATAGATTTCGATGAATTTCGGTAGGGTTAGTAAATCCAGTTCTATAATTGTTTAAAGGCATTTTGAATTAAATATATTTTGGCGTATGCAAAGGAGGTATTACCATGTATGTTAGAAAAATCCTGAAATCTGGCTGAATATATTCCTTCAAAGCTTGGGGCTTCATCAGATGAAAAATGCGTGTTATCTATGCAAATACACATAAAGAGGAGGCGTGGATTGGGTTTTGAAAATGAATGTTTACATTTTGCATTTATCATTACCAAAAAGAACGAAAAGAAACAAACATTGAAGAGTTCTGTAGTTGTCGTTATATTATGTGAAACTTCCAGGTTTCATGGATAGCCGATTGGTCTACTTGGTAGACACATATCATAACTAAAACGAACATATGCGAATCTGAAACAATTTATTTTTCAATTTTGTCAATTTACCAAAACGTGAAAAGGCCCCTTTGAAACATGTTTATGCATCCTTATTATAGCCTCGCCATTTACATACATCACCATATCGCGGCAATAACCACGTGCATGTTATAATACATGACATTTGAAAGACATTGGTTGATTTGATATCGTTTATTGATTTTTAATAATCTCAATATGTTTAATACAACAACGGTGTCAGGTCGGTTTTTAATCCATACGCGCTTATTTTTAGTTCGCAGCTATTATTTGAACATTAATTGATGACAGTTGTGTCTGATAATGTTATACAGTCTCCAATCGGCATAAATACGTTCGTGCATTTAAATTACAAATATTTCATAAAAACATGCATAAATCCATCTGATGTCCGTTTGTTAAGACATTGTAAACAATCGTTCCTAAACTCAACGTGTTTATGGCATGCTGATGCTTTAAATATTCGAGTAAATTAACCTTTTGAAAACAGTGCTTACTATTTGGGTCCCAATATAACATAAGCATGCCGGAAAATTAATGAATAGTCGGCGTATACATATTTTGTAATATAGACATGTAATTACAATTTTTTTAATCGAGCCGATATGGCATTAAATCATAAAAAAGGTGAATTATATCATTAAAATTCGACCGAGAAATATTGTAACCGGGACGATCAGTATATAATAAATGTCATATTATACAACATCATATACGGGGTCAATCATGTAGGGGTAATTGACTATAGAGCTATTTTAAATATATATTTCTAAATCAATACGAAAAGACTTTATTATTTGGCATAATACCAAGATCCACAGTAGTTTTGGCCTTAATCGGCGATGCATCCGAGCATATGTGACCATTTAACCCATTACGCATGCTGGTTAAGAATGTATATAACACGAACAGTTTGTGTAGAATATTGTCTTATTTATAGAAATATTGTGCGGATAGCGTGAATATTATAAGAATTATTTATGAACTTATAAAACATTTGAGTCGCGTTCTGAGAAAACTGGGCTCAATGCATGTGCGTTAATTGTCATCCCATATTAGCCTGTGCAGTCAGGGACGACACTTTCCGCTTTTATGGTATTTTTCGTTTAAAGAAAGTCTTGTCTACACAAAAAACCAGTTAAAGCGGAAAGTGTCGTCCCTGATTAGCCCGTGCGAACTGCACAGGCTAATCTAGGATGACAATTTACGCACATGCATTTAGCCCAGTTTTCTCAGAACGCCACTCATTTTTATTTTGCTCATGTGTAGCTGAAGTTTCGATGTGAATAACTTAAGTATGCTATCATAAAACCAATTGAATGTGCTTGTAAAACTCGACTTATTCTTATTAATTTGTTAATAGTTTATTCCTTACATACCTCTATGTTCCGTACAGAGAGTTGGCTGATATTAAGCGTCATCCGCTATACCGGTAAACAATTTTTAGACAATGCATTTACAGCGATTATATATATTGATATCTAAAACACGTAAGTAAATATAAATTGTATATAGAAATTACAGCAAAAGAAGTAATGTATTATGTATGGTAAGCGATACATAAAAATAATGATGACGATGGAAATTAATCATGAAAGAAATGAATGAAAACGAAAATGAAGAAGGTGGTTTGTTTGAAACACAAGGGCACAAACATAAACAAGTAAAAACATACGAAGTATACATATTAACATATTTTTCTATTATTTTTTTCTGAAATTGTACAATACAGATTAACAGCTATTAACAGTTACGTGAGGTAAAGTAATGTGATTTAACATTATCTATGTATCGCCTCGGGCTCTTAATGACTACCTGTTCTAAGTCGACATACCACGTGACGATGACGTTGCATAGTGCATTTAAATAGACCAATTTCACATTACTACGACTGTTGCTATTTTTAGATATCACGTGACGCGTCGAATTTCAGAACAAGGCTGAACTTTCTTTAGTGGAGAATACCGATGATATTATATCCGTTGATTATTATTGTTAACTTTCGGAATATTCATCAGCACTGACACTGGTTACAATAACGTCAAACATATGCATACAGGCATGTGTTTAGTAAATACTTTTATAAGTAATACTAAAAACATTAAACATTCTAACATCTTACTAATAGTTCAATGACATAATATTTAGTACAATTAGTGTATCTTTAAAAAATTCTTGCATCTATAAAAAAATACGAATTACCCAAGGCAATCAGAGTAATGGTGGTCTAAAGACTCGGCATCGATAATTAAACAAACAAAGATATACAATAGCTGTTTTATACTGTAACATAATAAAGCGTTGGGATGACAATGCATACACAAGTCCGATGAAGTGTTCATTTTGATTTAATTCTACTAATTAACAAGTCCACACAATTTCCAATTAATTAGATACATTCAGTAACTCTCAAGATCGTAAAATATTGACGTCAAATAATTAAAAGTATGGCGGACGGCCAGAACCTTACGGGCCTGCCCCGCGATTCACAATTACAATGAGAGCACCGACCCTAAATACTACCGATGATACTAGTAATACATATGACTTTTTTGTAAAGCGCCTTTGAACGCACAATACTGTATGAAAAGGGCGCTATATAAATGTGGTATTATTTATACATGATTTAATCCGATGTAAATGCTAGCCAAATCTCTACAAAACACAATCTGACTCTTTTTCTACTAAATGGTTGCCTATGGATCTGGTAGCTACAATAAACTTGTTGAAAATGGAAATGACCTACAATATCGTAACATTTTATTATGTAGTGGGTCGACTTTTGTTCGGTTTATAGCTTTATTCGATTTTCTTTATTGTACTTTGAACTCTGCTGGAGGTCGTGGATTCAATCCCCGGCTTTTGCTCAGTATTTTCACATTAATATCATACACTTTTACATATAAATATTTATTTAACTCTTTGTATTAAAGCTTGATTCCTGAAAAAGTATGATGCTTATCAAGACACTGGAGTCTATTTCCCGAGTAGAACCAATACTTTGTGTCTTCAGAGATGATCTTGAGGACCCTCCCTCATTGCCAGTGGGGATCAAAGTGGGACCTTCTGATAAAAGTAGCTAGACAGACACTATAATTATGTAATATTCCAGGGCAACCTTTTTACCCAAGGTATTGTCATAGCCAGCTTGTCGCCCGCCGTCTGCCTTCCGCATCGTGCTAAAACTTTGACATTTTGCTCTAAAATCAAGAGCAAAATCAAAGTGCTTCCACCTGCAACTTTTTAACTTCATATGTAGATGTACCTTGATGAGTTCTACATGCCACACCCATTTTTGGGTAACAAGGTCTAAGGTCACTGTGACCTTAAAAAAATCTGACAAGCTTTAATTTATTCAAAAGTGCATATTATCATTGATGATTCTGTAATACATGTAGTTACATATTAAAACAGTTACAATATGTGTTACTCATTTTTTTGCTTCATAAAACATGGTTTATCTCCATGCACATCCAACTCTCTCAGTAACGCTTGATTGGACATTGTCGGCTCGGTTACTTCTTACATGTACCTTGGGTACTCTTAAGTATACTTAAATGTACCCCGGGTCACCGATTACCCTAAAACGATATTGCTTATCTTCAACAAACTAATCTTTAGTATCAACATGCTTTTTGAGTAAGAGATTTGATAATATAGAGGCCATTGTACAGAAAATTTGACATGAATGTGAACATAATTTATAAAAAAAATAGCAGACAACTACCGATTTAGCGTTAAAATTCCCGGGTATGTTTTAGTATATTTACCGTACCCGGGGTACATGTAAGTATACTTAAGAATACCAGCGGTACATGTAAGTAGTACCCGAGCCGTAAATGACCAATCAAGCCTCAGTAACTGTTCCTAAATTACAGTCACTATGTTGCCTTTTAAACTCCAACAAAAAAAGGTCTTGACAAATGAAATGTAGGGTATTTGCACCATATTTGTCTGTGTTTAATGATCATGTAAATAAACTTGACATGCAGAAAAATAATATACTTTTAACATATTTTTTATGTCCCCCACCACTATAGTGGGGGGCATATTGTTTTTGCCCTTTCTGTCGGTTGGTCTGTCTGTCTGTTGGTTTGTTTGCTCCAACTTTAACATTTTGCCATAACTTTTGCAATATTGAAGATAGCAACTTCATATTCGGCATGCATGTGTTTCTCATGGAGCTGCACATTTTGAGTGGTGAAAGGTCAAGGTCATCCTTCAAGGTCAAAGGTAAAAACAAGAAACCGTCGGAGACGGGTGATGCTCCCCAAAGGTTTATTTTGTCACAATATTGCACTATATATTATGATAAAAGGAAACGTCTTGAGGGCACAGTAGTTGGGGGGACAAGAATATTTATATATAAAATTTCAAAGGGCCATAACTCTGTGAAAAATCATCCGACCAGAACCCGCTGATAATATGCACATCTCCTTTTGGTAGTGAAGCTTCCCATAAAGTTTCATTGAATTCCGGTCATTAGTTGCTGAGAAATAGCCCGGACAAGAATTGCACTATATGTACAGTTAATGTAAAATTTCAAAGGGCCATAACTATGTGAAAAATCATCCCACCAGAACCCGCTGATAATATGCACATCTCCTCTTGGTAGTGAAGCTTCCCATAAAGTTTCATTGAATTCCGGTCATTAGTTGCTGAGAAATAGCCCGGACAAAAATTGTACACGGACGGACGGACAGACGAAGCGGCGACTATATGCTCCCCCAAAAAATTTTGGGGGGAGCATAAAAGTGGCGCAGAAGGTGACATAGTGTTTCCGAAAAACACATTTCTTGTTTTTCCTGCATGTTTCCTGCATACATTCATTTTTGTGTATTAAAAAAATTATTTCTCCTTGTGAAAAATGCACTTCATCAGAAAATAAGTAGGTAACCATAAGTGCATTTTAATTGTGTTTTAAGTATATTTTCAAATAATTTAATTAACTTTTTGGAATAAACAAAACTGAAAAAGTACACACAAGTGTATTAAATTTGCATTAATTACATTTTCATATACATACATGTACCAACGCCTATTTATGAGCAGTAGTCCTAAAATGGTTTACTTATGGTTGACAAAATGCATTTTGTATTACTATTATTTCAAAATATAGCTACCCATCCAGTTCAATATAAAACTGTAATGTTAAATTATACACAGTGACACTATGTGAAGTTGGAATATAACATATTTTCAACAATTATAATGTGCTTTTTTCCTATTGTGTTTATTTATTTGACAAAATTATAAGTAAAATAGATACTTGCATATGCAAATTCATTTCATGCTCTGAATGTATTTTTGTTAAATACTGTGTATACTTTTGTATTATTTGTACTTTTCTAATGTTTAACAGTGATGGTATTTTTATTATTTTCATTGTATTTTTAAACTGTGCGCAGGCACACATCCACAGGGTTTCATTTTTTAGGATTTAAGAAAAATCAAATTAAACACCCAGTGAAATCAATTAAAATGATACAATTATATATGCAATAGTGTCTATTTTACTTATATTTTGTACAAATTAATAACAGGTTAAACTGCATGTACTGCAGTGTTGAAAAAACACTGTTTATTTTCAAATTGATGTCTTATTCCAACTTCACATAACAGTGTGTTCCTAGAATAATGAAGAAATACTGGAATCTCAAATTGTGTCATATCATTGTTTCTAATATCTGCATCAGCAGTAACCCTTCTGAAAATGAAATGTGCTTTTTACCAAAATGCACTTAAAAAATTGCATTTTATCTGCACTTGTTTAAGCGAATCTCTGCATTTTCTAAAGAGTACACTTTATTGCATTAATTAATTAGAAACAGATGAAGCCTTTTTTCATGTTCTTTAAATTCGAAAGTGTATTTTTATTTTTATTTTTTTTAAATAATCCACTTTTTCTTAGACAGTGGAGTTTTAAGTACATCTTTTTAATTTATAAAATGTTTAAAGTGTATCTTTTCTAGGTTAGGACATATTTTTACTTTAGAAACAAAATAACTCATTATTAAAAGCATTATTAGGTGTTAAAATTTAAATTAGTAACAAATTATTTTTTCCATTGGGGCCATACAATCAAAATGTTCACCATGAAAATGCTGACAACTTCAAACATCATTCTTAAATTTCTTTTTAAGTACAAATGTAAGCGCTTCTTCTGCGTTCTCTGTATTGCAATCCACGTTATAATTTAAAGTGTATTTAATTACATGTTGAACAAAAAGATTGTGAAGTAAGAAGCTAAAGTGACATTATTCAAGAAGCTTCTTCTCTTAAAGATTCACTAACACAACATCGAGTTTAAACAGTTTTAACAACTTTATTCGCAACAACAGTAAATATTTGTAGTGGTTATAACAATGACCCAAAGAAATATTATTTATATGATTTAAAAAAAATCTGACGACATATGTGAAGGATTATCTGTGGAAAATATAGTATGGAGTAGCTGTACACACAATTTAAGTGGAACATTTTAAGTACAAAAGGGGCATAATTAAGCTAAATGCAGGTCAGAGATAAGCAACTTGGTCAGTGACCTCACCATGACATAATGACCCTGAATACATAAGTGCTTTTAATGAAAATATGTAATAGAAACAGTGATATAAGGATGTTGCATGTTTACCATAATTTTATACACAGCTTATCATTCAAGGTATAGTCGAGCTAAAATTAAATATATATTTTACATTTAAGTTCGAATAAAAAAAACACACATTTTTTTCTTCAAGAGTTCCCGCTGTGTTCAACTGCATGTGTGTAATATAACGTATTCAGTATTATGGGTATGAGAGTCCCATCCACTGCTCCCGGGCCTTGTGGCAGAATCCAACCTTCATGCAAGTTTGTTGTTGTACACGGACTGGAAACCTATGGAATGTATCATGTGACACATGGGGTTTTTTTTACTAAGAAAGTGACGCCGATAATCGGCGTCTTCCCCTACCAGAATTTTTCCCCTAAAACTACCATTTCCCCTCCAAAAATATAATTTTTCACCAAAATATATTTTACCCTCAAAGAAATGTTTTTTTCTTTCTTTTGGGAAGTCGACTCTTATCCTATTTGTACCATGTACAACGATCTCGCTCTCTCTCGTTCCCGACGAACACTCAAATCTGGGAATCCCAGTGATTCTATATATAGCTCTTAAATTACGTCATGGAAACCGGGCAACTAATCGTATTAATCATGTGACTATTTTACTGGATTCCGGTCTTGCGCGAGAAGGGTGATTCGTCAATTAATTACTGGAAACCAGTCAAGTTTTCATCCGGGTTATGTGAAAGCCAAGATGGGTATAAACGTTAAAACAGAAAAAAGTCTCACAATTGGCGTTCATACACTAACAAAATAAAACGTTCGGACTCGGAAAATATTAATTGCGTTGACGCATTTTTTAAGAATGAATCATCAAAAACCGTTGAAACCAAGCAGGATTCGGAGGTACATGTAATCAACATTGATTAATACTGTCGGATTATTGTGAAAGTGAAAGTAGACAATCGGCAGCTGCCGCACCTTTCCCTTCCAATACTGTAGCAGTCCAGCGTCTTCCCCTTTTTCTAAAAAAAAACCCTGTGTGTTTAAAATTAACAGTACATGATAAAGCATTTATATACATGATTTGATTAACTGTGTTTAAATTTTAATTTATTTACTGTGCTCAAGTTTTCATCATCTATTGATTTTTTATGCACATATAGTTTATGTATCAAATAAAAAAAACAAATGAGGAATAAAAAAAGATGAAAAGTAAATAAATTATCATTGTACCATCCCTGTAAAATGAAAAATAATTTAAACTTTAATTATTTGACCCAAAATCTATATGAGATTTTATCACATGCTATACCCTGTTACACATGTGTAATATACTTTTTAAGCGTTTTCATTGGCTTAGTTTTCGTTTATTGACCAATCGCATTTTGTTATTTCACCAAAATGACGTTGCAACGTCAATTGATGCCACGAAATGTAAACAACATTTGGGATTTATCATTATGTTTGCGTTAATATTTATTTAATTTGCTCATTTAAAAGCATGTGATAAAAAAAGATCTCACACTCGTTGTCATATCATACATGTACCATATTTTATTTAACTCGTCCAGGAAATTCATTAGTAAGCTCGCCAAAGGCTTGTTTTCTTACAAAATTCCTTAACTCGTTAAATGAAATATGGTATCATATGACAACTCGTGCCAGATCCTATATGTAAGACATGATGTTTTTAAATAAATAACATTTTTTCTACAACAGTTTAAAATCATGATTGAGTAATTGATTATAGAAATAAAGACATTTACCAATCATATGTTTGCCGATTGAACTCGTGAAGGCATGTCAAATAACTAAAGATGATCTGCTGATTCCATGAAGATCTGCCAGCTTGGAATAGATGTTTCCTTTGGCCAAAAATCTTTAACTGATGTCAGTGATGAGTACCTGTTGGTGTAGTACAATATGAAAAAGTGAATAATACTAGTCTTCTAATGTAATGAAAATACTATATGTTATTGTTGTGTATGTGTGTTCAAGAACAACAAGATATTTTGATAACTCAGTAACTGATTTGTTATTTCATGATGATCATCACTTTGGTGTTATGTGGTTGAAGGTTTGATACACATGTAGGCTAACAGTTGCCTAACTGGGCACATTTTACAATCCAACATAATTTAGCAATGCATGTATCGTTCTGACAGAATATTAAATAAACATAATACAAAGAAAAGGAATAGATTGTAACGAGTTGTATAGCGTTGATAACAAACATTTACCAATAAAAAACAAGGCTCCATTGAGTACTTATCCGAACAAAAAAACTTCCGAAATCACATGCAAATTGCAATGGATAAAAGCTTACAGCAAAATTAATCATTGCACAATAATTCGAGCGGCGGAAAGCGCATATACTTCAACTGCTGTTGAACAATATAATTGAATCACACACATAATAAACACATAGGGTTTTCACGTATGATAAATTGCAATTTATTTTGATTTATTCATCCTTATCGAATATAAACAAAGGGCAGTAACTGACATATTGATTCCAACGTTAAATATTTTGCAGAAAGTAATCAAGGGATAAAAACAACATGTTTACTTCCTCTGTTTTGTCGTCGATAAAAAGACGGAGCCAAAAGCTTCTTATTCGGCGTCTAAATGCACAACATACGCGGTGTCCATTTTGTTTTCGACGTAACTACGACTGCTTCTTACGTCTCGTAGACTTACGAGAGAATTCTACGATATCGTAAGTTGCGAAAGTTTATTGAAACGCAAAATGGCAATTTGCGATAATCGCAACTGGTTTACGAGTCGTAACATACTTACGAGAGCTTATTGAAACGGTCCCCAGCATTCCCCGCTGCCATTCTCCAACCTCCGTTTTATTCAAAAGACCAACCGGCCTACGTAGCTTAACCTGTTCCTTACTTGTTGTAGATATTAATGACTTGCCTCCCTATTGCTATCGGAGATAATGCTTTCAAAGTTTATGTTTTTATTCGAGTATTTCCATTTAATTATTATTTACAATAATTTCCATAAATATTCCACTAAAATCTAAACAAAAACCGTCGATCTGAATGATTTCATCGGTCACTGGGATACAGTTATTAAGAAGGTCAGCCAAATATTCGAATACAAGTTCTGACTCAAAATGAAACTTATTAGTTTAAATTGTGTCTTCACGCATATTTGTAAAATGTTGATGTCTTCTTCAATCTCATACAGTTTGCTCTGTCCTAAAAGTGATTAACTTGATGTTTAACAACTTCTATTGAACGCATGTTTTTAAAGCTAATGCATACATCAGGCCAATAACATAAAATGTCAAAGTTATTCCCGAATGTTTAAATGATTACGCAAGGTGTGCTTATTTTTATATCAGCTATTTGAATTATGGAGGAATTGGGTACGTCATCGGTCACGAGATTACGCACGGTTTTGACGATCAATGTATGGCTCTATTAAGAATAATATCTTCACAAAACACAGTCCATATGTTAACTCTTCATCAAACTTGAATTGCCAAAATTAATGGAATAAAAAACGCTGTATTTCAGCATTGAAGGGATACAACTACCGAATTTTACAAATGACATTTTTCGAGGCCGTTGTATGTCTTGAAGGCTTCCAAAAACCCTTCAATGAACGCAAGTTACCATGTACATTATGCATGTACAAAGCAAAATAGGTTAAATCGGTTAATCGAAGATAATAGCTTATATATCATGGCGATTATGAACAATCTTGACCTTTTTTCGCTATGTGCATGATATAATGAAAACATATTAGTAATTGAAAAAAAATGTTTTTATCAAGACACAGGATGAAGCTTTCCATACGTTTGAAATTTTTATTGGGTATTATCGTCAACACCATATTAGTCGGCTAATCTCGCACTTCAGGACGTATGTATGACAAAGAGGGAAACCTTAAGTCCTGGTGGACGGCGGATGACGGCACGAAGTTTGTGGAACGTGCTCAGTGCATCATAGATCAGTACAACGGCTTCGTGGTGCCAGGAACAGGCAATATGACTGTGGGTTTACATAAGCAGATCAGACCCATTACTTAATATAAATAATAACTGTTATACGAATCAATTAATTTAGATTTTTTAAGATCAGTTGTGATGTTTACTTTTTAGAGCTGTGGTGAATGTTGGTTCCAATTTACCAACAAAAAAAGTTCCGGTGAATTATCGATTCTATTTCATGATCAATCAAATCAATTACGTTTTAAGTAAACTTAGTTAATAATGTTTTGTATATGTTTAACTGAATTATTTATATCTTGAAGTGATTGCGTTAAATAAAAAATCAGGCAAACTTTAGATAACATAATTTTTTTTCAATCAAACTGTTCCTATGTTCGGAGAAAAGACTTTCTTTAGATAATGGTAAGTGTTATCTATCAAAAGCGCCATTATTAAATACAACGCATGCTTTGTGTCTATTGCAGATTAATGGTATCAACACCCTTGGCGAAAATATTGCGGATTCTGGTGGCATAAAAGAAAGCTTCAATGTGAGAATATAGCAAGCGACCACATTATTTAAAATATTTGTTCTGTAATGGTGAACACGCCCATAGTGCGGTTTATTTGCAACAATAACAAACTGCCCCATTCATCAAACGAGTTTTGCATAAAACATATTTTGAGATGGAATTTATTACACAACATTTCTGTTAAGGCGAATGAAAATAAAAATGGCCTTATATCCATATTTTTCGAGGACCTTAATGGCGTACCGGCAGTAATTACGGTTATATACAAAGCGTATGGTGGCGTTTTCAGGCGTATCTATAGTGGGAGGCGAATAAGGTGTATTAAACATTCTTTGTTCAAGGCGTACCGAAAGTGGGTGAACACTGCAAGAGGAGGCAAGGAGGAGCCCAAACTGCCTGGTCTGGCCTACACACCGAATCAGCTGTACTTTCTCAATGCTGCACAGGTATCTGTTTTAAAAGCTGATTGTTGATAATTTGGTTTGAAAAATGTGTAAGCAGTGCATAACTTGTATACAAAGCACCGATCAATTTTAGGACCAAAGCACTAACTGGAGCCCACAGATACCATGTAAACCATATATCATATCCCTCATATTTAAGAATATAAAGCATTTGACCCATTTAAAGACACGCAGAAAAACAAAATGGTCCTGTTTTATCGAACACAATTCGATCTTATACAATGTCGAAGTTGTACTTACAATTTGTTTTTATTGAACAGGTTTGGTGCGGAAGTATGAGAGATCAAGCGAAGGTGGGGCATATTCGTACACAACCACATAGCATATCGGAGTACAGGTAAAACAAACGTAGGAAACATGAAACAGTGCGAATGGCTTCCCTACCATTTGATGCGTCAATAAACTCTCAAATGCAGGATGTAGATTTATGTAAACTGTTTTGAATTTACAAAGGTTTTTTCCTCTGTGGTTAGATGTAATTTAAATGCAGTGCTTCTTACAATTTGTTGAAAGCAGTTGATATATTACAGTCATCATAATGTATAAATGTTCATGTATATGTTGGAGCCAACATCCATGGCTAATCGGGATGCTAAATAAACCGGCGTCCTGGCATGCGACAACATTTTATATTAAGCTTTATTTTGTCTGCAAGTTTATGAATAATGTATATACGTTGCTTTGAACTTCTTAGTCTCCAGTATATGGAAAGTATAGATAATTTAGTGTCTACAGCACTACAATGACTCTTTCCCGATGTAGTAGGTATGTTAAACATTCCTTGCCTGAAATTCAGAGGGTACGGTCCCCTACTAAACTATAATATTTTGCATCATGTTCGATTTCCATGCCCCACTATCAAAGTGTTTTTGTCATGCAGCATCGATATTTGTTTGTATCATATACATTTGTCTTGCCCTACTTCCTGTTTGTACGGGCAACACATGACTACTATATTGTTGTGTAATATACAATCCCCTTCCCCCACTTTCTGTTTGAGCGGTCACTTAGCCACTTAAATGTGTGAGGTTCATATAAATAACCATTGCCCCACGTTCAGAGTAGACGGTCGCCTACAGCACTCAGAAGTTTCCGTACCATATGTTTCAATTTTCTTGTTCGACATTTCAGAGAGAAAGATCCCCTAATACATTATAATCATATGATTAAATTACTACAATGCTTGTTGTATCACATATACTTTCCTTTCCCCACAATTCATGGGAAAATTCCCCATGCAGAACTGCAAGTTTTAATATGATACACACTTTTCTCTCCCCACATTTCAGAGTGTACGGTCCTATGCAGAACTACGATGAGTTCTCCAAGGCATGGAACTGCCCTGCAGGATCCTTCATGAACAGTAGGCGCAAGTGCTCCGTCTGGTAGAAACACGGTACACATATCAGTATGCAGGTAGAACTCTTTGGAAGACATTACATATTAATAATTATTAACATGTCTCTAATAAAAATTAAAGCATATTCATGTTTTGGAAAGAATTTAAAACATGCTGCAATTTAATTGTACAGGTTCATTGGGTTTGTTCAAAGAAATGAACTCATTTAACTTCATTTTTTCCAAAGCATGTCCACGTAAAAATGAAAGCTTACATCGTTAATAAGTGTTTTTCAGCTTTATCAGTATTTTGTAGACACGCAACTAAATGTTCATTGTGTGTAATTCTTAAACGTATTGTAATTGAAGTACTTGAATAAGTACTTGTGATAAATAACTACGTGCCCCCCGTAATCTACACTACCCCCTCCGTAATACAGACCTGTTTGAAAAAAAATGAACGGGGATTTCGTTTCAAAATGTTATGCATATTTAACGTCAACATTCAACATAGTTATTAACATATATCAACGCAAACCAACTAGCCAGGTGACTCTTTATTCATGAATTTGGGTCGATGGGAAGGCCAAACATTTGTTTATGCCACTGGCTGTTGTAAAATAAAGGTACCATTACTATTCATGATGCAGTTGTTTATTTATTGTTTCCAGTTATTTTTCTTTGCACCATGAATCGCCTCTTCGTCGTTCATGCTGAATTGTTTCTGTTTCAATTGTAATCCTTTTTGTGTCGGTTTGCAGAGCGGTGAAGTGGTACGTGTCGTCGCTGTGTAACTTCGACTCCAGATGAGTTGCATTTAATATTTTCCAAACTGATCCTGAAGCATTTGTTTTACATTCCTTGTTTGTATTGTTCTTCTATTTTGAATAGCTTTTGCTAATATTTTAGCGGGTTTTGTTCTTCGTTATCTTTATACTAACTAGATATATTAGCAGTTATATAAATATTTGTGAACATAGATGCTGCGTTGTTTTATGTAGATAAGAATGTGTTTCCAATCTTTTTATCGCATGAAATACATTAATAATTTTTCAAAGTCTACGTAGATAAACGTGTAAAGCGTTGTGTGTTTTGTTTGAAAAGTCATATTTGTCCAGTCTTCATGCGTTAAAGCTGATGGATACAAGATACTTTACAATAGAAATGCTTGATATAGCATTGTTTAAACAGAATCAACGTTCAAAAATCCCTGATTTAGTCATCTAAATCTAGTCCTTTTATAACAATGTAAAAAGCGTTTCATGACGCTTTAATCTATTTATAATTCGGATTGTTATCTCCAATTACCATGACGGTGAAACAAACAAGTCAACTTCACTTCAGAGTATTAGACGATTTGATGTTTATGCTATTGATGGATGAGCTGTGTAATACAAGTCTTAAGTTCATTGAATATTGAATATAGATGTATGCCAACAGTACAATAAACTAAAGGTTAACAAACATTAGCCATTCATGGGTTGCTGAGTGAAAATAATAATTGATGTGAAACAGAGTTTTAAGACGGAAAGTTAAAAGACTCAACTTTAGTCTTACAATGTACGTTAGTAATCAGTCTGTTTTATCTTTCAACTTCATTGTTTTGTAAACTATGCTTTAGTCGAAGTTGTTATATGTTTTACTGCAGTGGACATTGCGACATTAAACCATCAAAGCATAATTTTTTTACGAGTTAACACCTTCCAGAAAATCTTAGGATACATATGTCCTTTTTATTATGAATCGAGTTTATATGACACAGACAATCGTTGAACATGGATGTTTGATCGAGACAATATAAAGTTATCGAAACATAAAATGTTCTTGTAAGAATGTTATTGTCCTTTATGGGATCTAAACAAGGCCCCCAGTGACTGGCTTAAAGAAGTGTCAAAAACAACAATCCTCACAGCAACTGAGTACGGTGATTGATGCAATTCAACGATACTCACATAAACGTAGCAAGACGTACAGTGATTGTTTGTACTGCATTTAAAGCACAATACTTGTAATACAACGACCATAACAGAAAACTGCGTGCACTTTCATTGTTTGATTGCTCTGCAATCCAACGATACTTACAGAAATGTAGGCTTACGTACATTTGTTGTACTTTAATGTCACAGTGACCTGTTTAAAATATCACAGACACGGTATTACACGTACGGTGATTAATGCATTACAATAGAACAACACCCGCAGAAACGCAAATACCCTTACCGAAACGTGATCTCACGCGCGGCGATGAATGATGGTACTGCAAAATAACTATCTCCATGAACATGTCAGTACACGTGCACCGCAATACAACGACACTCACATCAACGCGGTTGCAATGCCGGTGATTGAGTCCACTACAACAGAACAAACCCCACCACAGTTTGAGTACTCATACGGTTATTGATTGAACTGCAAGACAGCGACACTCGAATGAATGTGGTTACACGTGCGGTATTTGACTACAATGTAACACACCGGTCATCCTAACAACACGGTCACTCGAGCGGTGTTTCCATAAAGCAAACTTCACACAAACGTGAATACACGTACGGTGACTAATTTCTATCTCGTACAACTGGCCAAATTTTAAACAAGTATGACAAAAAACTCTTTACATTATAACCCAGTATATTGATATTATCACCACACTGTAGGTGGTGAACACTGGATAACAAAAGCTTTACGGTAATAAAGAAATGCACACACTTAGAAAAGATCATTTTTGTTTTCACAAATTAGTTTTCGCTAAGGATGTGAATATTGTAATCTAAAAGAGTCATAAACATACGTTGCTTAGTATTTTGACTTTAACCATGAGTGTATTTAATTTGATATGTTTTTGCCACTTAGAAAAGAATCAAAATATGGTACACTGTTTTTAAATCGGGTATCATAAAAAATGCCGTAACTTATGTTTTATTGTTTGTAAATGTCACCGGGTTACATATGTTTAACCTGATCTGGCAAAATATTAGACTAGATTCAAAGATTTATATGCTGTCAAGTTTCATCAAGTTTTTTTTCAATATCCCCCCTTGATCAAATTTTGAATTCAATATTGGCTAACAAAGTGTTAATTTTTACATTCCAACGAAGTCTCATCAAGATAAATGGATCGATGTAGGTTCCATAGTAATAATACTTTTTTCTAAAGTTTGACCTGGTGACCACGTTTTTGACACCACTTGGCCAATATTATACCGAGATTCAGATATTGTCAAAACAAACAAATTTATCAAGTTTCAGTTTGCTTAAGTAAAATAGTTTGCCTCTAGAAGGGGAATTGGTTAAAAGTTGACGAGGTACGACAACCGGCTATTGACGTAGACTGACCCCTACAACAAATTTCACCACTTCGTATATAAGAAAGCTAAAAAGAAAGCAATAACAAATTATTCATAACTGTATCAAACGACTACAGTTATGCAATAGTTAACTATGCTACATCACTATCGCTTGATGTCTCCGCGGAGAGGAAGTTGTTAAGGATCTGAGGCTATCAATAGATCAGGTAAAAACAAACTCATGTTAGCGATAGTCCCCTCCCCCTTTACTGTTTCTATCGGTTTTCGCATATTCACTGATTGCTAAAAGCCCATCACATTTTACAAGAACATTTTACACGCAATGAATAGCGTGTTTTATATTTTAGTAAAATACATCAACATGTTACAAATTAATGTATTCAACCAAATTAATACGGAAACTTCCGCTGAACAGCACAAACACATGCATAAAGCATAATACAAAATCTGTATAAAGTAGCACTCACTTTGTAAAATATAGTTTAAATAAGACAATAGTGTATATGAAGTTTTATTCAATATATATTATAACACAGCACGCGCGAAATTACATTTACAAGGTATATACACCATAGATTTGTTTTCAATGATTATAGGGAACCCCAACACGCGGTAAGAACAAATTTGAGTCAGCATATGTTCCATCCGTGTAAAAATCACATGACTGTTTAATCAATGGACGTCACGCGACGAAATAATAAGCAAACAAATGACGGACCTTATAATGATTAATTTCTAGCACCATCAGTATAAACATCAACAAATATATCAATAACACGAATTAACCCACAATTTAAACACGTGGTATGCAATTAAATTGTTAGCACACTGTAGATCTATGTAGTAAAATGTTTTGCAAGGTCGCGTCCTCTGCTGAAGTTACACATGAATTGATAAAAGCATTGAGTTTTCAATTTTAATAATCGGAACAAAAATCAATGAAAATGAACAAATTTTATGATGTAACGGCCCTTTATTAAAACAACGCTGCATTTAAAGTTAAGAGTTTAATTTGTATGAGTGCTGTTATTGTTGCTAATAAAACATATACTTTATTGTGTCATATTGTAACACATTTTGGTTTTAACCCATATTTGCTGTTCAGCTCCAATGTAGGTTACTTTTGGAACGCACTTTGTTGTTAAGCAGAAGTACTAGTAAGTTATGAACACCGTGCAATATATTCTATGGTTCTGAATGATCATATTATGGATGTGACAAAAAATCATTTGTATTCATCTTCCTTTTTTATCCAGTAACTTATCTTCCTCACCTTTACCATAATCTGCTGCAGAACAACACCACCATCATTAACAACAGCAACAGACAAAGCCCACAACATCATGCTCTTTAATTATCATCAACAACTACACCATACTATCATCACCGCCATTTTATCTATTGTCTTCGTCATGACGGTTTTATCGCAATCAATCTCTTAAACCGTCATATTATTACCATTTTGAGCATGTATTATTATTATATGCATAATAATTATGAGAGTATTAATTACAAGTTTCACACAAATATGTCAGTAACCAGACATGAGTGTTCCTAATATGATAGTGATAATGGAACTGACAAAATTGGAATGAACAATACACAATCGTTTTGTTTCACTATGTATATGTGCTGCTACAATGTGATCGCTCTTTGGTTTTAAGACCGAAGTTGGGTTTACACCAAAATGTGGTACCGTAATGCCCTCTATTGACAAAACTCTCTTGATCGTTCTATGGCATGACTCGAGCATTAACGATGCGTGTGTTGTTTTGTGTGCTTTTTTATTTTTAAACATATTACAATGAACATATAACTCTAAAAACGTGTTTTATGTCTTCATTGTTACGTTCTTGAATTAGTGTTGCTTTAGTAAATTATTATGGTCTTCTTCAACATAGGTGCATGTTATGTGTATTGAAGCAAATAATGATTTAATGTTTTAAAATATATGATAAATAACATTTTAAAGTGCTGTATTTTCTCAAATAAAATTGTCATAATACACTGTGCTCTTTTGTTATTGAAATAAACATGAATAAGCACACACACACACACACACGCACGCACATACGCGCATGCGAAATGCAAACATGACGTTAAAAAAGTGTACTGTCTGACGACTACGGATCCTTGAATATCTGAAATTTTGATACATTAAATAATCGGAGGTAACGTGTTAACTTCGTGCAAAAGCATAACACGGCAGTGTAATGACTATGAACATTCCTGTTTAAAACAAAAAAGCGCTATTTTCTAAGTCGCTCAAAGATGATTTTCATTGACTATGGCATAGTTGTATAAACACGTTAAACCGTCTTAGCTGAAAAGTGTCTTTATGTTTGATACTCAGAATGTGTATCCTTGTTGGCAATCATGAAATGCTTCTGTGTTAACTGTATCAATATCTAGAATTTCTAAATGAGTCGAGCTCTGGGAAAACCCGGCTAAATGAATGTGCGTAAAGAATCGTCATCCCAGATTAGCCTTTTCAGTCCGCATAGCTAATCAAGTGCGACAATTTTCACTTAAATAGACGTTTCGTTGAAAGGAAGTCTCTTCTTAATAGAAATCGTGTGTATGCAGAAAGTTTCGTCCCTAATTAGCGACACTTAACGCACACGCATTAAATCCGTGTTTCTCAGAGCGCGACTCAAATATAATAAAGGGAGTTCGCAGTAAACTCCGGCTGAACTTGAGTTACTCTTTACTAGCAATATCCGTTTAAAATACTTAAGCGTTCAATTGCATTTGCCTATCCCCAAACTTCGCAGTTCCTCTGTTTAGTTGGTACAAATCCTATGAAATCTTAGTATGGATTATATATTTACAAATTAATTCGCCATTAATTCGCACAAAATCGAAACATTCCAAGTTCATAACCAGAGTTTAGTAACCATGGTTAGTTACCAAAATTTTATTTTTAAACACATGTATTCCTAGTACCAACAGTTGATAGTTCATTCAATGATATGAAACAATAGGGGAAGCAACTCTGTAGGGATTGCAAAACAAGTTATAGTCGTTATTTCCAATTAATCATTAAATAGTTTGTCGCTTGCTCGGACACTGGCGTCTAAAGCGTATTCGACGAATAAGGCGCATGTGGACATATATTCACAAAACTAGAGCAATATTTGTTGAAATCATTAAAAACGTTGATAAACAAAAATAAAAAAAGAAGGCAAAATTAAATTAGATCCGGGTTTGATCCCTGTCTAAATAATTGACACTTGCATTTTTCTTCCATTAGCAAGCATACTTTCTATGTAACAAGACATGCGCAATTATTGATCATTAATATCGGCGACAAACAAAATTCCCCATGACTGTACACCATATTAATCATGCTCGTTAAGAGATCTATGCTGAACAGCTATGATCAGATTAATCCCAACATTCTATTGGAGACAGAGGGTGCAATTTTCAGCGTTTTAATGACTCTTTGTAGTCGATAATGCACCATGGCGATGTAAGAACGCTAAGGCTGTACACGTTTACGTAATTCGTGATTATGGTTTGTAAAGTAATTCAATTGAAAACATCAATGTAATTGCAAGTGATCGATGATATGAGATAACTATCTGGTCTAAAATCGATTTTATTGATAGCGCGGTGATATACGCGTTAACTTTAAACCTTGAAGAAGAGAAACGGTGATCAGCAAAAGAGACGATTAGAAATTATAAATAAAACGACACACAATTTGTCATACATATGTATAAAAAAGCAAGCAAAATCATACTTCTACATTTTATTGTATGTGTCACATATTTCAAACGGAAAACGAAATAACCAGCAAAACATCACGTTGATATTTCAAATACACCTTAAAACATTTCAAATACACCTTTGATGATCAATATTTCGTGATTGTTTTGTTTATTGAAACATGTCCTACTGTTGAGACATTAAACTATTTCAAATTTCTGTGTGTGTTAAATGGCGAAAAACTATGAATCATAAGACTGTGATTGCAAAAATAATACGATCCAAATATATAATTGTGTGATAATGTTGATACCTCATTGTAAGCACTTCCGAATATTAGGAGCTCAAAGCTATCACTTGTGATTATCAATATATCACTGTTTACAGATGTAAATATTAAAGCCACACATTTTGCCTCTGATCTTGCAATAAAATGCATGTTAATCAATAAATTTGAAAGTGTGCTAAAGTGTCATTAAATCTATTGCCTAGTTAGCAAGTAATTTATTATTTTTCAAAGGGTACTGCTTTTTAAAACCGAAAGTATTATATCTAGACGTATATGTCCATTTCGACTAACGCGATTATTTTTAAGTTTTAAAGCGCAAGAAAGACGGATTTCTACCGTTGGCACAGTAGATAAAATATGTTTCTTATTTATACTTAAATTTAATATGCAAAATAAGTTGTGTGGCTTTAATATCTCATTGTTAGCGCTTTCCAATATTAGGAGCTCATTGATTATATGTTCAATATAAAACTCTATTTGTCAACAATGGTGAATATTACGATCTCATTGTTAATACTTCTGCATATTACGAACCAATGTCTAACACTTGTGAATATTATCATCTCATTGTTAACCGTTGTGAATATTAAAATATCATTGTCTATACTTGTGAATATTACGAGCTCGTTGATTACCATGTGCATATTCAAATCTCATTATGAATACATTTACAGTTCTTTTTCGAAATAAGTTAAAATAAAAACAATTGGGAATTTGAAAGTTGATATATGAAAAAAAAACATTTTTTTTCCGTTTGGAATATGACAGAACATAGGCTATAAAATCCGCCAAATGAAAGCCCCAATGTTTTAAGAAGTCTTTGCGTTAGAAAGTCACAGGTTGAAACTCAAAATTGAAGAATTTGATCAAAAGCTAAATGTGCTTAATTTAAAATTACATCTTTTTGTTAATAAAAGCAATACTCCAATATACTCATTATTTATGTGCTTAATATCTGAATGAATGCAGTAAAGGTGAATACAATCTACATATACATCTGATATCACCTCTAACTGGATTTTTGAAAACCATTCTTGTTCATTAAATCAAGACATATTTACACCATATCACAACTGGTTATTCAAATCGTTAATAGGTATTTAAATACCTTTGATATATATGAGTGCAGCTATGCACAATGAACGTGTCATTTAGAAGTGGAATACTATTGACATTTAACATGTCGCAAACATCAATTAGGTAAATCGAATGTGAAACGATTGGCACAAACAGGTACATTTGCTAAAAAAATGAGAAAAAAATCATTTATTCCAACAACTAGACATTTGCAACATAAACAGCAATGATGCAATTCATTTTTGTAGTAATTTTAGCCACACGTTGAATGAAATACCAGCTCACACCTGAATCCATGTACACTATTCTGCGAATGGACGTTAGTATTAATGATGTTAACATACTATATAACTTAAAGGAAAACATAGGGCCTATATCATTTTGTACTCAGTGTTAGCTGAAACATTCACGCATTATATTACTCAAGATTGTTTTAAGTTGTTTGATGCAAAGTGTAAATCCATAATGTGTGCCTATATGTCTCTTCAAAAAAAGAAAGACATATAATACGTTTGGCAGAAGCTATATGTTAAAAATATGCACACAGAGAATAATAGTGTAAAGGCGTTTTAATTTAAAGCTGCCATGCTTTACAGTTTTTTTTAACAGTTTACTTGCTGATATTTCATTAAGGCCATTTTTTCTATAAGACCAATACTACTCAAAAATGCAAAGAAATTCAGATGTCAACAAGATAACTAAAAAGTAAGAATCATTTCCCAAAGGAAACATAGGATATAATCTTTCCAACAAGGGCCCTTGAGAATTATGTCGAAGATATTTCCCGTGACATCAATCATACCACTATTAATATTTCCCGCTAGCTACGTACACATTCCCCATCTTGTATGGTGTTGGTCTCTGATACTGTTTGCATCCAGATATTTATTCATTACTGACAGCCACAGGATCAAAACATATTTTCCTTGATTAGGAACACATTTTCTGGTGTCCCGTTGATACAAATGAGCCTCTTTCTTGTAAAAAAGGGCTAAATGCATATGCTTACAGTGCCGTCCCAGATTTGACTGTACAGTGGTTTAAAAGAAACTTAATTTAAACAAAAAAAATCATAGAAGCGGAAGGTATAATTCCTGATTAGCCTGGAATGACGCACATGCATAAAGCCCAGTTTGTCTAGAGCGATGTTCATATAACTTCTTTATGTAGTTGTCATGGGGGCCTTTCAACTGCCTTTAGTCTGGATTCCGCTGAACACTGATATATGTTGATTTAGAAGATGGGCTTCAGTTTATTATTTTGAACAAAAAAAGCTCTTGTGTTTATTACAAAAAATGAAAAACCATCTTCTAATGTATTAAAATTAATGTTGACAAACCACTAAACAGATATAATTGTCATTCAGACACATGAATAAAACATTAAACCAATATTTCCCCACCAATGTCGCCACTAAAGCAAACAGTCTTTATAAAGATCTCCTGCTCTGTAAATCACGTTATACAATACAGCCGCAATTTCAAAAGAAATACTACATGTAACAATAGAGTCAGATATAATAAACAACACAATGGAATCAAAGCGAACCCATTTTTATCAAAGGAAAATCCAATAACTGTTACATGAAAAAACGTTTCACAAACAAAATCTTAAATGACTATATTATTTGTTAATCCTTTCCTAGATGGCGATTTAAACGAGGATATTAGTAACACGAGTGCCTAATTAAGTTTCAAAATTATTACTTTTTCAACATTATATTGAAGATTTTGTCCACTGTCTACAATGAATTATATTTAAAACAACAAATATTAATAATTTATTAGAACATACACATTCTAAGCAAAACAATAAGTTCAAATAAATAAAATACACACAAATCTCAATTGACAAATTAATTTCTCTGTTTAGAAATGAATTAGTATTCCCTGAGTGCATATCACTTTAAATAATTTGCAAGTTGTTAAACCGTCCACGATTATTGATAGAAATCGGAAAAGAATATTGCTGCACGTTAGCCAACTTTCTTTTGTATCAATTAATTAAAAATGAAATATTGCAACTGAAAAAGCACTTCTCATGCTTGCTGAGGTGTTCTTGAATATGCTCATCCATTAAACGTGAATCTGATAAAATCTTGCCGAAATCAACATTTGAACACTCATTTATATAATATATCCCTTGACCTTGAATAACCTTATAACAATAAAATTATCCGTTAAATTATCTTACGTTTTATCAGCGTTAAATATACCATATATATTTTAAACCTCTAAGGAAATCACAGCAAATTAATTTAAGCAAATATATAAACATTCCGATATGTTCTATATAAAACATATATCCACATTGTATGAGAATCTTGGTAAGAATGAAAATAAATCTTCCAATGAGTGTCCTCATAAAACAGGCAGCTGCAAGAAAAGAAGTCCTCACTTCAACTGAAGTGCTGGCCGGTGTTGGTGTGTAGTTAGTTGAGAATTTCAAGTATTCCTTGGGTGAATTTAAATATTTGACCACTAATTGCAGGGCCTTTATCATCGATATCTCTGTTCACTTTACCACACCTGCTCTTTGATATGAGGGTTAGATAACCATTCATAAATTCATATGTTTACTGATAATTTAATGATCAACATTGCTTCGAACTATATCCATTTCATTTTGGTAACAGTAATTTGAAAACTTTAGGATTTAGTTTAAGCTAACTTGTAATTGAGTATTAAATGATCTTGCCATTAGTCAGGCATTTTGTGTTCAGTCCGGGAATTAGTTGTAAGAAACATTTATGGTGTTTTTTATGAGTTGTCAGAATTGTTAATGTGGACGAATTTTTTATTACCTGGATGTTTGAAAACAATGTTCGTTGTGGCAATAGTAAATATATGAATAACACTCACATCACAACATGTAAACAGCATTATTTATTCGTCAAAACAATGTCCTTGTGAATGTTACATTAAAGTGTTTTTTTCATCTC
Source organism: Dreissena polymorpha (assembly GCF_020536995.1). Classification (NCBI taxonomy): domain Eukaryota; kingdom Metazoa; phylum Mollusca; class Bivalvia; order Myida; family Dreissenidae; genus Dreissena; species Dreissena polymorpha. The sequence goes on from NC_068356.1 coordinate 73,011,937, forward strand.
CAAATGCTAATTTAACATCAGCGTTCACGCCTAACACACCTTTAACATATTTCCTCAACAAAAGTTTAATATGCAAAACCATGTCAACAGATGCTTACAAAGAAACCATAAGAAAGCATTATTTGAAAAATATTTCCTTCGGAATATGCATACTTACTGTTAAATAATTCCACATATACCTTTAAGCTTTATTTGTCATTTCTGGCATCAGGTCAAATTATCTTCAGTTGCGTATTAAAACTCATTTTTGTATCGTTATTTGGCAATACTGCTGACATCAATAGCACATCGAATTAGCATGAGTAGAACATATGGGCAAAATCCATCGCAATGTTGTGGTTGATATATTTGCATGATAAACTTAAACATGAAACACGTGCAATTGCTTGTAAAATACATTGATGATTTCAAATGGTTAACAAATATTTGTTGATATATTTTATTTGGAAGTGAGATATCAGAGGTTCATATGCCGTTTTACCGCTTGACAATTTCAGATTTTAGTAATATTAGTTTGGGATATAAAATAGTTAAATAGAGGAAAGGGGGAATTAAAAGAGGTATTAACGGGAACGGTTTTTACTGCGGAGTACAAGAAAGGCCGTACATCCAAAAGGATAAACGTGTGCAGTCTGCAGAGGCTTATCAGGGAAAACACTTCCATCTAGACTGGATTTGCACTACAGACAGACTTTATTTAAACGAAAACCACAATAAAAGTGAAACAATTGTCGTCCTAGATTAACCTGTGCGGACTTCAAAGGTTAAACTGGGAAGATACTTTACACACATGGATCTTGTCCCGTTTTTCAAGAGTATGGCATAATTGCATTGTGTACCAGCACAGTTAAAATCCTTATGTTCAATATGTATGTTCACCATATTTTTTTAAAGGGGTTGTGGTGTTGTGAATGTGAGCGTTAGCTCAAACTAATGTTAAAGATAAAGTTTTGCACTTAACTGCTTAACTACGCTATGGAAATACAACCACTGCCTGTTGCAGTAAAATTATGCAGACGACAAATGCTAGGAGCGTCTGCTAGGAAAGATAACCACCACATCTGCCTGTTCGTTCACCGCTGGTACAATGCAGTGGGTGTATATGACTTACAGTGTTTAATAGCTTGTAAGACGACATTGGCCAGTCTAGTGTTTATCATTGAAATCTGTTTATATTGGATGCTTTCAGGGAAAACGGAGCTTAATGCATGTCAAATAAGATTAGCCTGTGCACACTGATTAGCCTGTGCAATGCGCACAAGCTAATCAATGACGACATTTTTTATTTTATAATGTTTTTCATTTAAAGAGAGCCTCTGGTACTGGGATGACAATTAATGCATATGCATTAAGCCCTGTTTTCCCAAAATGAAGCTTAAATTATATTTTTTATTAATAATTTAAAAAAAACAACAACATCTGAACCTGTGCTTTAAGACACACTCTTTATAAATTTGAATGGATTGTGTTTATTTAAAACTTGCAATATAAAAAGCTATAACATAATTTTTTAAACTGAGTTGCGTCTGAACGTAAACAGCAGCGAACACCTACAGTGTCTTCAGCGCTTTGAGTAACATTAAGCCTCTGGGATGTGAAGTTGGTTATTACAAAGGTACAGCATGATTTTCGTGAATTACAGTCATCTAAGCCACCTTAACATGCCCATTAATAAACAAATTAACAGCAGTTACAACATAGAAACTAGTGTCAAATTTCAAGAAGAAGTATAAAACCAGCCCCTCCTCCCCCCCCCCCCCCCCCCCCCCGCGCAGCCACAAAAATAATACACCCAACATGACGTTCATTTCGCATTAAGTTGTTTGTTTAACATGCCACCCTATATGTTTGAATGGGTTTTTCCTAACAGAGGATGCATGTGATAGGAGCATGTTTGACATTCAGTCTTTCTCTACTTTAAACCCTAACCTTTGACTTCTGTCACCTCAAATGTTAGGCAGTAATTTATTCCACAAAATTATTCATTAATTATATTAACCACACTGAATGTGCAATGGTGACAGGGACTTGAAACAGGTCCTTGTTCATGCCATAATTTATAAGCCATTATACAGCTATTGATGATATGCTCACGACTGTTTGAAGAGTTTTAGGATTGTTTCATACAGTAAACATGATACTTGGAGATTTGTCAAACATGTATACGTGCATGAAATGTGCTATTTTCAAATACTATAACACTGTTATGTTGATTCAGTTTATACATTTTAAATTTCTAAGGGTGGTGTGGCGAATTTCTTTTAAATTGAAGGTCATAATCATTGACCTTAGTGAATGACCTCGCTAAATGACCCCAAACGCATGTTTGTAGTTTAAATTGTCAGCCTGTAGAAGAAACAAAATATTGGGATATATTTCGCCTTTCATCGCGCTGTCAGCTGTGCCCGAATCTGGATGAGTAGTAAAACATCAGACTATTCAACCTTAAAATCGCCGCCCATGAAAAATTGAAGCCAGTTTTTTTTCATTTAAAAAGATACTGTTGATTAACACTTGAAATGAATTCACAACCATTTAATATTAATTGCCACACAAAACTATACTTACTTACTACTTGAGTGTTATACACCAACTATTTTATCATGCGTGCAAATAAAGCCAAGCTACAAGGAAAAGCAAACATGCTATATCCCTTACTCAATGCTTTAAAAAATTACCGTACAGTTCCATCAAATATCACTAGCTTCACTACCGGATTAGACCACAGTGCAGCAACAAACAGAAAACTTTACTTTCTGATATCACTTTTAAGGCATATTGTCTTTAAGACCAATACTATTCACTGGCGCAAGGAAATTCAGATGACGACAAAATAACTAAATTAGCATTGCCCAAAGGAAACATAGGAAGAAATCTTTCCAACAAGGGCCATTGAGAATTGTTCCGAAGATCTTTCCGGTGACAGCAATCATAGCGCAATTAATATGTCCAGTTAGCTGCGTACACATTCCCCATCTTGCATGTTGTTGGACTCTGAGACTGCCTACATCCAGTTTTCTAAACATGACTTACAGTCACAGGATCAAAACCTTTTCTTTTGGTTTAGGACCATATTTTGTTATGTCCCATTGAGGCAATATGAGCCTTTTTCCGTGTTCAGCAGGAAAACAGACTTAAGGCCACCCATAACAACTGATAACTTTAGTTGTATGAACACCGCTCTGGGAAAACAGGGCTAAATGCATATGCGTACAGTGTCGTCCAAGATCAACCTATGCAGTGGTTTAGAAGAGACATAATTATAACAAAACATTCCATAGAAGCGGAAAGTGTTATCCCTTATAAGCCAGTGCGGCTGCTCAGGGTTATCTGGGATGACACTTTACGCACATGAATTTAGCCCAGTTTTCCCACAGCGCGGTTCATATAACTAACGTATGCAGTTGTCAACTGCCTTTAGTCCGGATTCCTGATGAAAATTGATATATGTGGATTAAGAAGATAGCCTTCAGTTTATTGATATGAACACAAAAGCTCTTGTAATCATTATAATAAATAAAAGACCATCTTCTGATGTATTAAAATTAATGTTGACAAACCACAAAACATATATAATTGTCATTCAGATACATGACATAAAATATTAAACTAATATTTCCCAACCAATGTCGCCACTAAAGCAAACAGTATTTATGAAGATCTCCTGCTCTGTAAATAACGTTATACAATTTCAAAAGACTTTCTAACAATAGAGTCAGATGTTATAAACTACAAAATTGAAACATTACATACCCATTTTTTATCAACGAAAGATCTGCAAACTGTTACATAAAAAATAACGATACACAAACAAACCCTTCAATAATTCCATTGTTTGTTAACCCACTCCTAGATGGCATTTAAAGGAGGATATTAGTAACACAAGCGCCTAATTATGTTTCAAAATAATTTGTTTTTCAACATTATTTTGCAGAGAGATAGCTAAAATTGATTTCAAACAAAGATTAGTATCAAAGTTAAATAGAAAATCTGTCCGGCTCCCATTAATGATATGTTTGGACAGACAAAAGAAAATGATGAAGCATAAAAACGAAATCCCTCTGGTAGTCAAGCTTGTAATGGATTTGCTTCAAGGTTGAAATAACTAATTAGATAATGCCATGTATCCCGATTTAAGACTAATATTTACATAATAATTAGCAGTGTGATAGATGGAGAGTAGAAACAATTAAATTACTGCCGACAAGAACGATGGAAGGAATTCATGAAATTGTTTATGGGTATTTTTAGGAATGAGAAAAAAAGAAGAACAGTGTTTTTGCAACATTTTACGGAATTAGACCAGCGCACCTTTGAATTGGGAATGTTTTGACTGAAATTTCCAAATTAAGTTGTTTGAAGTTTGCTGGTAAATACTAGACAATTGGAAAAGAAGTGTTTTTTACAATTATATTTGCTAATAGTTAACTAATTAAGTGGATAGAAAGATAAACTGGGTGATGTGATTCTTTTTAAACCGTCGTTTTGGAAATGTTGAGACTGGGAATGAGTCTAAAGTTTGACCAAAAACACATGTATAAGGATTTCGTAATTTAGGGAAAATGTAAACAATTGGGACCCAAACTTAAATCATACATGCAATATATTTTAAACAACAAACATTTAATATATTTACTTTAAATGCTAAATAATCTTTTAAATCAGTTTTTATATGTAGATATTTTTCTTTTTTTTCCTTTTCAGTCTATGTTTTAATTCATATTCATTTCCAACATAGAGTACATCAAATGAAACTGCTGCGATACCGACACACAAAAGCATCTGTACCTCTTGTAAATGTCAAATTTATATTTTAAATTTAAATGTCAAATGTTTCCATCGGTCTGACGGTTTTTAGTTGTTCGCTTGTGTACAACTAAGGTTAGTACTACGCTTTGCAAGTCGGTCTGCTCTTAACTACGTTAAGAACGATATCGTCCGCATCTGCCGCATCTGAGGCTATTAATAGATGCGAGAAAAAAACACTTTTGCTGATAAACATATTACAAAATTCAATTCAAATAATAGCTAAATTGTAAATAAGGGCAACCTATACGGACGTTCAGGAACGATTTCCGGTCGTGCTGACCGAGTACGGTAAACATTTGTGATTGAATAAATAAAAGATTTTAGTCTTACCGTGACACTATACCATTTCCGTAATGTTTGTTTTCTCATCTTGAAAGCAAAGATGTGTTTATCGATAGTCAATTATATATTCCACGGACGCTTTAGTGAACGAGTACTGACCCAGAAATTCTGCGTGATGGATTTTAACGCGTAATTGTAACTGGGAAAAATGTTCTGCTGGGATGAGATATCACTTGGCCACAATTTGTGTCGTTTGAACTTACAGAGAGTAGTCCGGAATTACTTACACTGAACAGTGCTACATCCTTTGCGCTGAGCACAAACACAGTGATGTAGCCAAAGTTAAGAGTTTTTACCTCGAATCAGCCTATGAAATATTCGAAAATTTTCTCGCGTGTCTGCTGGCGTTACGTAAAAGTCATTTATGGTGAAAAGCTGGATAAAACAGCTATGCCGAAAAAGCGTATAAGTGCACCGTGTGAACTGCTAGGGTAACAAGTAATGCATAAACAACAAAGTACGGGTCAACAGGACTGTCTTTATGACTACCTAATTCGTGAGTAAAAAGTATTGCTCGCAGATTTATTTTTTATTTATTTTCATCAAATATCTTAATGAATTGTTTGAATTTGTATATGGTGTCAAAAATCATAAGTTTTGTAAAGTGACTTTTAATCAAGCAATTGTATTCTTAGTGAGATAGTTATTCGAAATTCAAACAATATTCATTTAAAATGATGGTGATTAGAAATTGTCTTAATATTCAGTTCTCATTACCATTTTCATACTTTCTTTCCTTTCAGAACGTAACAAAGGGTCATATTGTTGTTATTTTGTCTAAGTTATCTCTATAGTAAATAAGATGATAAAAAGTGCCCACAAATTTCGATCCGTGCGTTATGATACACTCTTCATAAATTAGAATGGCGTGTGGTCATTTCAAACTTGCGATTAATTTTGAAAATGGGTTGCGTCTTAAATTATGCAAAAGCGAACAACTTCAGTTCCTTCAGCGCTTTGATAATAGCAACAATAAGGTAATTTTCCTTTCAACAGAGGTATTTTTTTTTATTTACAAAATGGTTCGTCATATTAAACAGTTTATATTTTTTCCTTTCATTATATTACAATAAATGAAAATTCACTGATTTTAGTAAAACCTGAAATATTCCCCACTTTAATCAGTTCATAAATATTTTTGATTTTTATTAACAGCCATTCAGTTAGAAAAAATTAATACAGTGATGAGAATGCAACTTTTATATCTGCCAATTATCATTCGAATGTACAACGTATTTTAAACAATTCATGGCTCTTTACATTAAATCATTAATTTTTATTACAAGGGACTAACCGGCGGTCATTTTCCTAATCAAACTAACATATATAAAAACATTTTCTTAAGCTGTGAATACATAACAAAACACGTATTAGTGCAAAAGTAAAAATTTTCTAAAAAATAGAAATCTTTTATATTTGAGCAAAACATTTTCCTTTTACTATATTCGTAATATGACGCATACATTTGCATCAATAAATCATACATACATAAAGTATATATAAATATGACTATACGGCCAGCATTTTTTTATTATCTGTTTTACGGGAGCGACCGACCCTATTTTTCGACAAATATAAATAAAAATAAAAGTCACTTTCGTTTTTTTATTTACATTTTACCCGCCGACCTAGTATTTTTTCCAAAACTAGAAAAAAAATTGCGCAGATTGCCGAAAGTGTTGTTCAAAATTTGTTAATAATATGGGTTGTTTCGTTGTGCCATTTCGACTTGTAAAGCGTCAGCGATTTTCATTGGCTATTGCAGCCAATACCACACGCTATTGGCCAATTGGTGAGTATTTAACGAATGATTTTCATATTGCATTTCCGAAATGGCGGACATTAACATCAACGAGACAAATGTAGCATATTTTAAAATCAAATTAATTATAAACGGAGCAGAAACAATTTCAATTAGAAAAAAGATAATCTTCAGAACACCATTTTGACATCATGCCCATATTATGTGATACGATATTCAAAATAATAATGAGTTTTTGCAGATGATGCAGAGGTGTCACCATCGATAACTTTCGGTGTGTTAAAAAGTTTTGGGTAGGTTTAATAAATATGCGTATTTATTCAAAAGCATATCCTGTGATATTTTTATAGATAAAAATCAGCATCCCGAAAATGTCCTAGAAGTACTACTTTACGTTTCTTTATAATGAACATGAGGACCACATATACAAAAAAATTATCACCTAACCAATGCGTTTTGAGAGAATAATATTGTTTAACTCTTTATTATATAAGTAAATATTAAGCATGTGAAACAAGGACGGGTTATTTTTAACTCCAAATGTATGATTTGATCACACCTAGAAGAAGAAAACACTAACATGTTACACACCAAATATTGAACCCCTGACCCTTGCGGTGTCTGTGTTGTTAGGGATTATCAAAGACATTAATCTATATAAAACAGTTGACCCCTGAAGCGCAAACAGTTTTGACCACGGAGACATGCTTTGAGGAAACTTAGCAAAGAACCACTATATGGTTGGCATGCAATCAGGGTCCAAAGTGTTCGCTTAACATCTTTACAAGTACTGACTGAATGACAATTATGTTCAACAGTTTGGGTCCTGATCAGACTGTTCTTTTGGAGCCAAAATGGTCGCAATCGTGCTAAGGTCCAATTTCCTGTTATGTAGCTGATTTTTTCTCATGATTGGTACAAATTATCATGATATAAAGCAAGTCTGTTGTACATTAAATATTTTTTTAGTGTGCATATTCCAGCCATGGATGAAAGTTACAAAGTTGGTTGTTATTTAAAGCTATTTAACAATGTAAAAAGTGTTCAATTCTTTTTTATTTAAGTCAAATGCATGCTATATTTGTTATAAACATACATATGATTAACACTCAACAAAGGTTTAACGATCACTATAATACACTACACACCTGGCGTGGTTAATGGTCTCTATTGAAGCAATATAGTATAATACATGCGAAAGGTGCTTGTACATATACATATATATATAAATATGTTTTATATTATTATAAAAAGCTTCTACAACAGTGTAATAAGATATATAAAACACTTAAAGGTAAATGCAAGTATACATAAGGATAAATTGGCTTAATTTTAAGTTTTCAAAAATAAAAAAATAATCAGTTTAGACAGTTATATTTTTTTTATTTTTTTGGTAGACTGCTCACTTTTCATGATTTTATTTTTATTTATCCCCGTAAAACAAATTAAGAAAAATGCTGGCCTTATAAATACACATTGATATTTGAGATAAAACCTTAACAGATGTTTTAAGTCTCAAACATTTAAATAAAATTAATAATTTACTTATGCCAAAAACACAATGTGTAGACTCAATCAAATGTTAAATGATCCGCAAAAATAATCACCTACGAATACAATGTCACATACATTGTGATCCCACTTTACGGTTAAGTATGCATAATAATTGTGCAACATTTATCCCAAATTGTGTCTGAAGCCTTTAGGAAACAAACAATAATCAATAGCAAATACATAAAATTCATCATCTTATTCATTATTGCTCGATTTTCATAATTGAACTTACACTTTATCCTGAAATATAATTTCAGTTAGGTAATAAAAAAGAATGGATGACACAGAAATAAATTAGATAACTGTGAGCATTTGTTTCACAAAAAAAATTATTTTGATTGCAGTGAATAAATAATTCGTTTTTTATTTAAATCTTATATTGAAGCAATGCTATATTTACTATTTATTGCCCTCATTCACACTTTGAAGATACATTGGCAAGGACAGAACATTTAACTTTAATTAGAGTCCTTATCAAAGAGGCGGCTGCAAGCAAAGAAGTCGCCACTGCAACTGAAGTGCCGGCTTTGGTAGGTGGGCAAAGATAGATGACCATTTCAAGTATCATTTATGTAAATTTATTAATGTAACCACTCATGGCCTTCATGATCGGATTCCTCTGTTCACTTAACCACACCTGCTCTTTGATATGAGAGTCAGATAAACGGAACCTGGTCAATCAACTCTACGTTTGTTCATAAATTAAAGGATCAACATTGTTTCATGCAGGGTTTATCGCATTTTAATGTTTAATTGTATTTTATGAGTTTTAACTAATGATAAGACTACACAAGTTGGTGACCGTTATTTTCCTACTCAAGGACTTTTCTTCTTAGAATAAGCATGGCGTCTTAACGTTTTGAAATACATTTTAAAGAAATTCATCGTGCTATCAGTTTATCAAATTTGTTTTAGTCTGGGAATTTATGACATATGGTCAAACCAAATTTTTGAAATATTGAAATTACAGAATGGAATAGTATGTATGCATTAGATTACTTAAGGGAAGCTTGAAAAACAAATGTTTTAGCTTTGCAAATGATTAATGTTAATAACACGTTAGTGCAACACCTCAACAGCAGGATTAAAGAGTTGAAATAAATAAAAATGAAAAAGATTCATTACAACTGTTTTCTTCCTCTCCAAAGGCTAATTATTTGTGAGCTTCGATCACAAATAATGCAGACGCTATTTTGCAAATCAGTATGCCTTAGCTAAGGTAGGGCCCGATACCCATGACTGCCTGTGTGGATAACTCTAGTTAAATTTAGCAGACGACAACTGCTTAAAGCATTTGGTTTAACCATCTCATCTGCCTGTTCTCACTGGTACACTACACAGTGTATTTAACAGCTTGTAAGACAACCTTGGTCAGTCTAGTGTTTATCATTGAAATCTGTACATATTGGCTGCTTTCAGGGAAAGCGGGGCTTAATGCATGTCAAATAAGATTAGCCTGTGCACACAGATTAGCTGCATCAATGATTTGAAAAAAACACACACACATCTCGATATGTGCTTTGAGACACACTTTTTATAAATTTGAATGGGTTGTGGTCATTTCAAACTTGCGATATAAAAAGCTATAACATAAGTTTGAAAACTGAGTTGCGTCTAAGATTATACAACAGAGAACAAATTCAGTGCCTTCAGCGCTTGGATTTTACTATGGCGTTCATGCCTTGCACGTTAAACATATTTCCCCAACTAGTATTCACATTGTTTAATATGCATAAACATTTAAACAGATGCATACAAAACAATCATAAATATGAATTCTTTGAATAAAATACGCATCAGAATATGCATTCTTACTATTTAATAATTCCACATGTATCTTGGGCCTTTTTTCTGGTATAGGGTCAAATCGTCGTTTTGAATCTCATTATTTTGTCGTTATAACGCAATAACAAGTGAAAAATGCATGAGCAGAACATATGGGCACAAATCCATTGGAATGTTGCTGTTGATCTACATATTTGCATAGATAAACTTAAACATTGAACACTCGTATTTCCTTGTAAAGAATCAATGATGCTTTCAAAAGGTAAACAATTATTTGTGGAGATATTATATTTTGATGAAGGACATCATCGGTTCAAATTAACGTGTGTAATTATGAAACATGTCAGATGATTTTCCTTTTAAACATTTAAGTAGCATTTAGATTCAAATAGATGATAGTGGTGTCGAAAGGGAAACGGCAGAATTATTCTTCAATATATACAGGAAAGTCCCTTCCCAGAGGCAAACCCCGTTCAGAGTGTTTACAGAAAGGTTCCTAATATGCAATAGAGTCTTGCTCTGGCAACATGGGGACAATTTAACGTTTAAAGGAAGACTCTTTTTAGCGAATATCCAGTTTAGACTGAACGTCGTGTTCCTGATAAGCATGTGCTGATAAGACTGGTTTATCTGAGTCAACACTTACGACAAGTGTATTAAAACCCATTTTCCCAGAGCGAGGCTCAATTGTAGTTTTTACAGGCACATTAAAAAGTCTTCTTTGAAAGATTCGTTTTCCTCATTTTGTACCGGTTAAATTGCATTGAAGTCTCGTATCAAAAAACGCACGGGAGGTGCAGTTAGTAATCACACAGATAAGAATTACCTTTATGTATCGCTGTTATCTAATACATCTAACATGCTTATTACACAACCAATTAACTTGATTAAAAAAGAGAAACCAGTGTCAAAGGACAAGTGGCAATAGATGCCCCTCTCTTCCCAAACAGCCACACACATAATAAAACACGCATGATGTTCATTTTACATTAATCTGCGTATTTAACATTCCGCCCTACATGTTGTAAGAAATTTTCCTCACAGATGATTGCGATGATTGATGGTCGTGCGAGAGGGGAGAGAAACAACAAAGAAAGTGGTGATATTTTCAGCGGTTGCTTTTTTTTCTCTAAATGTACATGACAAAATTGGAAGGGCCGCGGCCAATGATGGCGGACCGCTTGCCACGCTTCTCGGCTTCTCGGCAATGCTCGACGGTGGCGTGCAGGAGCGGCGTGTCGCGGGCCTTGCACAGGCTGCAGTGGTAGTAGCCGCGGTGCTCGTCCTCAAAGCCCATCCCCAAACAGTGCTCGCAGATTGACGTGTGTTCGAACACCGGTTCGCCGTTCCCGAACGCGTGCACGTAACCCATGGCCGCGTCGTGCAGCTGCATGTGAACGACGTCGCGAAAGAGCGCCGACGACAGACGAAGCCGCTGGCGACGCTTCTCCTGCCTGCGCACCACACGGTCCGCGTTGTCGCAAAAACGCTTCTTCTGGGTCGCCTCGTCGTTGCTTCCGCCGTTTTGCCACAGGTCGCACGCCGGCGGTCCCAGGTGCGGCTCGTCCGTCTCGTCGTTGCCACAGGCACGGCACCGGTTCATCCCGTTGCCGTCCACGTAGTTCTGGTGGTGGCAGCAATTGTCCGGGTCGCACGCCTCGAGCACAAATTGGCGGAGCAGCTCGCTGTTGCGGTACGCGTCCAGCGACGGGTTGCGGCCTTTCCGATGCAGAACGAAGTAGACGACGGTCGGGTGTTCAAGCGATTCGCGAACGAGCGCGTCGTGCCGCTCGCCTCGAAGCTTTTCGCGTTTCTCTTCCAGTGGCGCGCGCAGCATCTCGAAGCCGGTCGTGTACTCGTTCACCCAGCACATCGAATCGGCCGTGTCGCGCGGCGTCCGAGTTGGTATGAGCACCTCGGAGCTCTCGCCGGCGAACAGCTGCTCGTACTGCTCACAGTCCAGCGGCGACGTGTGCGACTCGGGCACGTTGTAGCCGCGACACTGCTCGCACATGAACCACTTACCGCCCGCCACCTCTAACAGGCGCCGGTGACAGCCGTGCTTGCCACACTTGTTCACCTCAAACGGTGTCGCGATGCCGTCCAGGTAGATCACGTACTGCCCGATGTCTTCGCGAAGCATCGAGTGCTCGACGATTTGAATGCCGCCGCCGCCCGCGGAGCACTCCTTCGCCTCCGCGCTCACGCTCTGCTGACGCTCGATGTCCACGACGCCGCTCCCGCAGTCGTTCGCGGTCACGTGCAGCGTCTCCGTGTTCGTGCCGTTGCACGCCCGACAATGGTTGCAACCGTATTTGTCCCGGTAGCCGCCCGAGCACAGGCAGCACGCGCAGCGCCGCTGTTTGAAGTCCCGGTGTTACCGCAGTTCGACGCCGTTCACGAACGCCTCTAAGCGTTGCGGATTCCGGCCATTTGCGTGTTGCAGGAAGAAGACGGTTCCAGGAGAGTTTGTCGATTTCGTCAGCAGGCCGTCCTTCTCGATGTCGCGACGCAGAGCGCGCATTCTTCGCATACGCGCCCTTTCTTTCAGGTACGACTTGCCGCTGCGCCAGTACGGATTGCCCAAGTCTTCGTTGTCGTCGTCGATGTTCATTTTTGTTTAAACAACTGGTAAAACAAACCGATTAACTGCGTTTGATATACAGCGCGCACCAACGCGGCAATCGCTGATTGGTTAACCGAAAAGTGTCGAGAGGCGTGGGAAAAAGTAAAAAGAAAAAAAAAGCGCCTGCGGTTTTTGCGTTTGTTTTATTGACATGAGAACAAAGAAAATTACTCTTGGGAAAGGCACGCCACGCAAAGTCGCCTTCGCACGGGTAAACGTCGCTGGCCGTTGTACGCCGCCGTCGGCGGTTTCAGGACGCAGCGCACGAACAACACGCTTTCCGGGTCCACCTCTAGGCGGTGTCGCTGGTACTCGCGGCAGGTCCACACGAGAATCTGCCATTCGCCCAGCTCGCCCCGGAAGAACAGATCGACGGGCGCCTGTCGGTGCCGCACCTCGAACACGCTGTTTCGATCCAGCCGTTACTCGCGTATCACGTCCGCGGCAACCGTCGTCGTCGTTCGCTACCGGCGGCTTGTTGCCGCCGTTGTTGCGGTCGATGCCGCTCGATTGCTGGCAGTCTTGGTCGGCGTGTCGAGAGCCCGTGTTGACGCTGCCGCATCGTCCGAAGCGGAAAAAACAGTCTCTCTCGCTGTAATAGCCCCGTCGATGGCAGCACCGGAGCGAGCATTCGCGCTTCTCGAGCGGCATTTGGACGCCGTTTCGGTAGACCGCGTAGCGGGGATCGTGAAAGCAGCGCACGATGCAGATCACGTCCTCGCACGTCTTTCGAGGGGGATAATTTTGGCAGGTAACCGCGCAATTGCGTGCTGGTTCAGCCGCGAAGTACACGTCCATTCGCGAAGTCGTTTCCCAAAAACAGTGGTGCAGAACGTACACGGCCGTTCGATCGAGCAGCGAATCTCGCTGTATTCGCTCTACTACTTCCATATCGTACAAAGGTTTGTGCGATAATGGGCTGCTAAGCGCGCTAAGCGTGGGTGGTGAGTCATCTCTCTTAACCGCAAGAAAAGAAAAACAAAACATGTTGTAAAAGTGTTTTTTTGTTTTAATTACTGCAATCAACAACACAAAAAAGACACAAAAAATGTTGTTTCTTTCGAGCTGGCTTGCCCGCCCGATTAGTCTTTTTTTACCACCACACGTATCGAAGGCCGGTCCGAGGACCGATTTCGTCGTACACGAACTTTGACAGGTGGCACGCCGGCGACGTCAGCTGGGTCAGCCAGCCGTCGGTGGCGGTGGCGGAGTTCCACCAGGCCGCGTCGTTCTCCTCGTACATCTTTTCGAGTTTCTCGCACACGCCCTTCGCGGTCTCGAACCACTGCCGGTCGGCGGGCAACTGGAACACGAAGCACTGGTTGTACACGGAGCGAAGGTCGTCGAGCGCCCCATGCAGTCGCGTCCAGTCGCGTTGCGAAACGAAATATTCACGTACCTGATGCAACGCGCCTCTTTGGACGGCTCGCGCAGAAACAGCGCCAGCGGGTTGTCGCGTCGCTCGCACGCGCACGCGAGAGTCATGGCCTTGGCCAGCTGGCGATCGTCGGTGGTCACCGCGAAATCGATGGTCGCCAGCGCGATGACGTCCTCTCGCACACTGGCGAGAAACCACGCGTCTTTCCAGTGTTGGGGCAAGTGGGGGTCCTGCAGTCGCACCGTGTTGGCCGGCGTGCCGAGGTACTCGTAGACGCGCGCCTTGTCGGTCGCCGCCGCAAGGATGTACAGGAGCGCCAGCCATAGGTCGTCTGCGTACAGCTGCAGGCCGATGCGACGTTCGCGCGCCCATCAGGCCGCTGTTGTCGCTGCACGAGGTGCCGTGGTGCACGTCGTACCGTTTCTTGCCGCCAGCGTCCTCCGTTATGTGGCAGTTTGAGAACACGGTTTCGTATCGCTCCAAGAACTGCACGCCCAGCGGCTGGCGTGGACGACGACGCGGATGCTGCGGCGCCGGAGGATGAAGGTGTTTCGGCTTCTTCAGCACTTATCCTCTAACAATCGTATGCACTACAACGTACATTAAGCAGCAAAACATTTGGGTCATTCATTTTATATATCTAAAATTATTTCACAAAATGTGTTTTAATTAAAATGTTGCTATATTGATTTTGTTGTATGTAAGAGACTGTAGCTCAATGCAAAAAAAGTATCAGTCTATATTCAAAACGAAGATTCTGGCCGCTTGATTAAAAGTCGCCTCATGACTGCACGAATTTTCCTGCCAGATGATTGTACATACGTAATAACACATCCCGCAGACTTATTCATGCAGTCAGTTTTGCAATTTAAAAGTAAGGTGTCACAACAGTATCTTCAGCCAGAACATCGTAAAAAAGGAGTTGGCATCGATCAAACTCAAAGTTAACATAATGATTGGCAGTTTCCATTTTTAATTACTCTGAAAAATGCAATGATATTCACTGCTGTTTATATAGCTAAAGTCTAACAGTTCTTGGTAAGATTGATTTTAACCTAATGCAAGTGTACCATTAAGTTTTGGGTTACATGCAACCTTCTCAATTAACACTGCACTGCAAATGCAGACATTATTGTTTGTACCGCGATCAATCTACACAATGGTATGTTGGTACCGAAAGAAAAAACGGTCCCATATATCTTACATGAAATAAATAGCATTATGCAAAATTAGATAACAAGAGAGTTTACCAGGAAACTGTTACATCTACAATAGACATGTTAACTGTGATACAGCTGTTTTACTATCTATCCTGAATATCTTCTACCTCTCATACACAAATCAAACCTTGTATCACATATCTAAACATGCTCATGACATGACCAGCATAAACAGTGGTAGCAGGTAACATCAGTCCTTATTTTATCAGGCAGTAACCACCAATATTGTTTGATAGGAAATCATGGTTAATGTGGGGTTAAAACCTTATCTGAAGCACTGGTTATGTTACGTTGTAACAAACCTTTGAGCCGCGCTTTGTGAAAACGGGGTTTAATGAATGTTCTAAAAAATAATCACTTACCGCGTTATTGGTATTTTTCGTTTAAAGGTAGTCTCTTCTTAGCAAACATCCAGCAAAGTCGAAACAATAGAGTTGTATATCTGACACGTGGTTTGTTAAAGTTATGAAATGTCGTAATTTCCGGTCGGTGTTATATATGGCAATTTGTTGTTTATAGCTACCAGACGTATGTCCGAAATGTGATTTGTTAAAGCCATGACATGGTGTAATTGCTTTTCTTTTTTTATGGCTACTTGTTTTTTTAGCTATCATTTTACCAAGTTTACACTTCCCGTATACCATTGCAACCTAGATGATTCGCGTAAACAGTAAGCAGGCATATTTAAAAACATTCTACAAATTAGATTGCGTTGTTAAGGTGTATAGTCATTCCAATGATATTTCAACAAAACGTGGGTTCAATCGAGGAATTAAGGGACTTGGATGATGTATCGCATCATATTGTTAAACATTTCATCACGACTATTTTCGGTGTTCCGTTAACACAACATTAAACAAGTAAATATACGGAAAAAATGTGTATATGAAGAATACAAGTGACATTTAAAGTGTATGTTCTTATTCTTAAGCGCTCGTTGTAACAATAAGATGACGGAGTCTAGCATCGAGTAACTCTGGACCCGTATTCACCAAGCTCCTGGGTAAAATCAAAATTCTAATTCCTTAAATTTATTATAATTCCTTAAGTATCAGACTCCGTATTGTGTAGGCATGCTCACATTAACATTATTAAACATATCGGTTAAGTGATTGATATTTTATCATTTTGTAAGCTGACACATCGTTCTATGAAAAATTCAGCTGCAAGTGTTTCTTTATTAAATCAATAGTAAAGACTGTTCTGGGGAAACTTTAGCATTGTAAATATGTTTAACTTCTTTAAGTAGGTAACGACTCGTTAGTAGGTTTTTTGTTATAAATGCAAACTAAAACATTAGTGAATGAGCGTAATCTGGGAAAACCAGGCATAATGCATGTGGGTAAAGTGTCGTCCCAGACTAGCCTCTGTCGCGTACACACGTCTCAGAGAAGCCTCTGTCACGTAGGCACAGGCTAATCAGTGACAACACTAGGAAAACCAGACATAATGCATGTGAGTAATGGGTCGTCCCACAGTAGCCTCTGTCACGTACGCACAGGCTAATCAGTGACAACACTAGGAAAACCATTCATAATGTGTGCGTGTAATGGGTCGTCCCACAGTAGCCTCTGTCATGTACCCACAGGCTAATCAGTGACAACACTAGGAAAACCATGCATAATGAATGCGTGTAATGGGTCGTCCCACAGTAGCCTCTGTCACGTACGCACAGGCTAATCAGTGACAACACTAGGACAACCAAGCATAATGAATTCGTGTAATGGGGCGTCCCATAGTAGCCTCTGTCACGTACGCACAGGCTAATCAGTGACAACACTAGGAAAACCATGCATAATGAATGCGTGTAATGGGGCGTCCTACAGTAGCCTCTGTCACGTACGCACAGGCTAATCAGTGACAACACTAGGACAACCATGCATAATGAATGCGTGTAATGCGTCGTCCCACAGTAGCCTCTGTCACGTACCCACAGGCTTATCAGTGACAACACTAGGAAAACCAGACATAATGCATGTGAGTAATGGGGCGTCCCACAGTAGCCTCTGTCACGTACGCACAGGCTAATCAGTGACAACACTAGAAAATCCAGACATAATGCATCTGTGTAATGGGTCGTCTAAGAGAAGCCTCTTTCACGTACGCACAGGCTAATCAGTGACAACACTATGAACACCAGACATAATGCATGTGCGTAATGGGTCGTCCCACAGTAGCCTCTGTCACGTACGCACAGGCTAATCAGTGACAACACTAGAAAAACCAGACATAATGCATGCGTGTAATGGGTCGTCCCGCAGTAGCCTCTGTCACGTACCCACAGGATAATCAGTGAAAACACTAAGAAAACCAGGCACAATGCATGTGAGTAATGCGTCGTCCCACAGTAGCCTCTGTCACGTACCCACAGGCTAATCAGTGACAACACTAGGGCAACCATGCGTAATGAATGCGTGTAATGGGTCGTCCCACAGTAGCCTCTGTCCCGTTCCCACATGTTAATCAAAGACAACACTAGGACAACCATGCATAATGAATGCGTGTAATGGGTCGTCCCACAGTAGCCTCTGTCACGTTTCCACAGGTTAATCAGTGACAACACTAGGAAAACCAGACATAATGCATGTGAGTAATTGGTCGTCCCACAGTAGCCTCTGTCACGTACCCACAGGCTAATCAGTGACAACACTAGGGCAACCATGCGTAATGAATGCGTGTAATGGGTCGTCCCACAGTTGCCTCTGTCACGTACCCACATGTTAATCAATGACAACACTAGGACAACCATGCATAATGAATGCGTGTAATGTGTCGTCCCACAGTAGCCTCTGTCACGTATCCACAGGCTAATCAGTGGCAACACTAGGGCAACCATGCAGAATGAATGCGTGTCATGGGTCGTTCCACAGTAGCCTCTGTCAAGTACACACAGGCTAATCAGTGAAAACACTAGGATAACCATGCATTATGAATGCGTGTAATGGGTCGTCCCACAGTAGCCTCTGTCACGTACCCACAGGCTATTCAGTGACAACACTAGGGCAACCATGCATAATGAATGCGTGTAATGGGTCGTCCCACAGTAGCCTCTGTCACGTACTCACAGGCTAATCAGTGAAAACACTAGGACAACCATGCATAATGAATGCGTGTAATGGGGCGTCCCACAGTAGCCTCTGTCACGTACCCACAGGCTAATCAGTGACAACACTAGGACAATCATGCATAATGAATGCATGTAATGGGGCGTCCCACAGTAGCCTCTGTCACGTACGCACAGGCTTATCAGTGACATCACTAGGAAAACCATGCATAATGAATGCGTGTAATGTGGCGTCCCACAGTAGCCTCTGTCACGTACCCACAGGCTAATCAGTGAAAACACTAGGGCAACCATGCATAATTAATGCGTGTTATGGGTCGTCTCAGAGAAGCCTCTTTCACGTACCCATAGGCTAATCAGTGACAACACTAGGACAACCATGCATAATGAATGCGTGTAATGGGTCGTCTCAGAGAAGCCTCTGTCACGTTCCCACAGGCTTATCAGTGACAACAATAGGACAACCATGCATAATGAATGCGTGTAATGGGTCGTCTC
Organism: Dreissena polymorpha; assembly: GCF_020536995.1. Classification (NCBI taxonomy): domain Eukaryota; kingdom Metazoa; phylum Mollusca; class Bivalvia; order Myida; family Dreissenidae; genus Dreissena; species Dreissena polymorpha. The sequence goes on from NC_068356.1 coordinate 73,030,975, forward strand.
ATAGAAGCCTCTGTCACGTACCCACAGGCTAATCAGTGACAACACTAGGACAACCATGCATAATGAATGCGTGTAATGGGTCGTCTCAGAGTAGCCTCTGTCACGTACCTACAGGCTTATCAGTGACAACACTAGGAAAACCATGCATAATGAATGCGTGTAATGGGTCGTCTCAGAGAAGCCTCTTTCACGTAGGCACAGGCTAATAAGTGACAACACTAGGAAAACCAGACATAATGCATGTGAGTAATGGGGCGTCCCACAGTAGCCTCTGTCACGTACCCAGAGGCTAATCAGTGACAACACTAAAAAACCCAGACAAAATGCATGTGAGTAATGGGTCTTCCCACAGTAGCCTCTGTCACGTACGCACAGGCTTATCAGTGACAACACTAGGAAAACCATGCATAACGAATGCGTGTAATGGGTCGTCCCTTAGTAGCCTCTGTCACGTACCCACAGGCTTATCAGTGACAACACTAGAAAAACCAGGCACAATGATATCGTGTAATGGAACGTCCCACAGTAGCCTCTATCACGTACCCACAGGCTAATCAGTGAAAACAGTAGGGAAACCAGACATAATGCATGTGAGTAATGGGTCGTCCCACAGTAGCCTCTGTCACGTACCCACAGGCTAATCAGTGACAACACTAGGGCAACCATGCGTAATGAATGCGTGTAATGGGTCGTCCCACAGTAGCCTCTGTCACGTACCCACAGGTTAATCAGTGACAACACTAGGACAACCATGCATAATGAATGCGTGTTATGGGTCGTCACACAGTAGCCTCTGTCACGTATCCACAGGCTAATCAGTGACAACAATAGTGCAACCATGCAGAATGAATGCGTGTAATAGGTCGTTCCACAGTAGCCTCTGTCACGTACCCACAGGCTAATCAGTGAAAACACTAGGAAAACCATGCATTATGAATGCGTGTAATGGGTCGTCCCACAGTAGCCTCTGTCACGTACCCACAGGCTATTCAGTGACAACACTAGGGCAACCATGCATAATGAATGCGTGTAATGGGTCGTCCCACAGTAGCCTCTGTCACGTACTCACATGCTAATCAGTGAAAACACTATGACAACCATGCATAATGAATGCGTGTAATGGGTCGTCCCAGAGTAGCCTCTGTCACGTACCCACAGGCTCATAAGTGACAACACTAGGGCAACCATGCATAATGAATGCGTGTAATGGGTCGTCCCACAGTAGCCTCTGTCACGTACCCACAGGCTAATCAGTGAAAACACTAGGACAACCATGCATAATGAATGCGTGTAATTGGTCGTCTCAGAGAAGCCTCTTTCACGTACGCACAGGCTAATCAGTGACAACACTAGGACAACCATGCATAATGAATGCGTGTAATGGGTCGTCTCAGAAAAGCCTCTTTCACGTACGCACAGGCTAATCAGTGACACCACTAGGACAACCATGCATAATGAATGCGTGTAATGTGGCGTCCCACAGTAGCCTCTGTCACGTACCCACAGGCTAATCAGTGAAAAAACTAGGACAACCATGCATAATGAATGCGTGTAATGGGTCGTCTCAGAGTAGCCTCTGTCACGTACCTACAGGCTAATCAGTGACAACACTAGGACAACCATGCATAATGAATGCGTGTAATGGGTTGTCTCAGAGAAGCCTCTGTCACGTACGCACAGGCTAATCAGTGACAACACTAGGACAACCATGCATAAAGAATGCGTGTAATGGGTCGTCTCAGAGAAGCCTCTTTCACGTAGGCGCAGGCTAATCAGTGACAACACTAGGAAAACCAGACATAATGCATGTGAGTAATGGGGCGTCCCACAGTAGCCCCTGTCACGTACCCACCGGCTAATCAGTGACAACACTAGACAAACCAGACATAATGCATGTGAGTAATGGGTCGTCTCAGAGAAGCCTCTTTCACGTACCCACAGGCTAATCAGTGACAACACTATGAACACCAGACATAATGCATGCGTGTAATGGGTCGTCCCACATTGCCTCTGTCACGTACGCACAGGCTTATCAATGACAACACTAGGAAAAACATGCATAACGAATGCGTGTAATGGGTCGTCCCACAGTAGCCTCTGTCACGTACCCACAGGCTAATCAGTGACAACACTAGGAAAACCAGGCACAATGAATTCGTGTAATGGAACGTCCCACAGTAGCCTCTATCACGTACCCACAGGCTAATCAGTGACAACACTAGGAAAACCAGACATAATGCATGTGAGTAATGGGTCGTCCCACAGTAGCCTCTGTCACTTACCCACAGGCTTATCAGAGACAACACTAGGGCAACCATGCGTAATGAATGCGTGTAATGGGTCGTCCCACTGTAGCCTCTGTCACGTACCCACAGGTTAATCAGTGACAACACTAGGACAACCATGCATAATGAATGCGTGTAATGGGTCGTCACACAGTAGCCTCTGTCACTCATCCACAGGCTAATCAGTGACAACACTAGTGCAACCATGCAGAATGAATGCGTGTAATAGGTCGTTCCACAGTAGCCTCTGTCACGTACCCACAGGGTAATCAGTGAAAACACTAGGAAAACCATGCATTATGAATGCGTGAAATGGGTCGTCTCAGAGTAGCCTCTGTCACGTACCCACAGGCTAATCAGTGACAACACTAGGGCAACCATGCATAATGAATGCGTGTAATGGGTCGTCCAACAGTAGCCTCTGTCACTTACTCACATGCTAATCAGTGAAAACACTAGGACAACCATGCATAATGAATGCGTGTAATGGGTCGTCCCACAGTAGCCTCTGTCACGTACCCACAGGTTAATCATTGACAACACTAGGGCAACCATGCATAATGAATGCATGTAATGGGTCGTCACAGTTGCCTCTGTCACGTACCCACAGGCTAATCAGTGAAAACACTAGGAAACCATGCATAATGAATGCGTGTAATGGGTCGTCCCACAGTAGCCTCTGTCACGTACCCACAGGCTAATCAGTGAAAACACTAGGACAACCATGCATAATGAATGAGTGTAATGGTTCGTCCCACAGTAGCCTCTGTCACGTACCCACAGGCTAATCAGTGAAAACACTAGGACAACCATGCATAATGAATGCTTGTAATGGGTTGTCCCACAGTAGCCTTTGTCACGTACCCACAGGCTAATCAGTGAAAACACTAGGACAACCATGCATAATGAATGCATGTAACGGGTCGTCCCACAGTAGCCTCTGTCACGTACCCACAGGCTCATCAGTGGAAACACTAGGGCAACCATGCATAATGAATGCGTGTAATGGGTAGTTTCATAGAAGCCTCTGTCACTTACGCACAGGCTAATGAGTGACAACAATAGGACAACCATGCATAATGAATGCGTGTAATGGGTCGTCCCACAGTATCCTCTGTCACGTACCCACAGGCTAATCAGTGAAAACACTAGGACAACCATGCATAATGCATGCGTGTAATGGGTCGTCCCACTGTAGCCTCTGTCACGTACGCACAGGCTAATCAGTGAAAACACTAGGACAACCATGCATAATGCATGCGTGTAATGGTTCGTCTCACAGTAGCCTCTGTCACGTACCTACAGGCTAATCAGTGAAAACACTAGCGCAACCATGCATAATGAAGGCGTGTATTGGGTCATCTCACAGTAGCCTCTGTCACGTACCCACAGGCTAATCAGTGACAACACTAGGGCAGCCATGCATAATTAATGCGTGTAATGGGTCGTCTCAGAGAAGCTTCTTTCACGTACGCACAGGCTAATCAGTGACAACACTAGGAAAACCAGACATAATGCATGTTAGTAATGGGGCGTCCCACAGTAGCCTCTGTCACGTACGCACAGGCTAATCAGTGTCAACACTAGGGCAACCATGCATAATTAATGCGTGTAATGGGTCGTCTCAGAGAAGCTTCTTTTACGTACCCACAGGCTTATCAGTGACAACACTAGAAAAACCGGACATAATGCATGTGAGTAATGGGTCGTCCCACAGTAGCCTCTGTCACGTACGCACAGGCTAATCAGTGACAACACTAGGAAATCAGGAATAATGCATGCGTGAAATGGGTCGTCTCAGAAAATCCTCTGTCGCGTAGGGCGAAGGTTAAAAAGTGACAACACTAGGAAAACCAGGCATAATGCATGCGCGAAATGTGTCGTCCCAGAGTAGTTTTTTTCACGTTCGCACAGGGTTATCAGTGACAACACTAGAAAAACAAGGCATACTGCATCTGGGTAACGTTACGTCCCAGAGTAGCCTCTGTCACATACGCACAGGCTTATAAGTGACAACTCTAGGAAAACGTTGCATTATGCATGCGTGTAATGGGTCGTCCCACAGTAGCCTTAGTCAGGAAGGCAAGGGCTAAAACACTAGAAACACCAGGCATAATTCATGTGGGTTATGTGTCGTCCCAGAGTAGCCTATGTTATGTACGCACAGGCTTATACGTGACGACACTGTCTGATTTTATTGTTTTTTTCGTTTTACGGTGGAATCTTCTTAGTGAAAATCCAATTAAGGCTGACGGTGTCGTCCGTGAATAGCCAGCACGGACTATCGAAGCTATATGCATTTCACAGTTCATTTTCTATTTCAGGTAACATGAGTAATACATTATACGCACAAAACCTAATCGGAAAATTCTGACAAACACATTTAACATTTGATGAAAGGTACGTAAATTAACATTTTTCTAGACGACGAGTCATTTAGTATCTAATTATCTTGTAAAAGATTTAAACTGTTCTCAAACAAAGTACGAAATTCGCCTTTAACTGACATAAATTTGTCAGCTCCTTCAGCAATAAAACAACGTAATTTATGTGAAGTTTATGGCCTCCTAAAAAGAATTGATTAATTTGGCGTGTCAATATTGTGTTATTGCATTTTATTTAAATTGCCTCGGCCGCTCAGACGTCCCCCAAGAAAATGTTTGTGTTCAAATATCTGTTGAATTCAATAATGATTTATGTAAGATATAACTTTATTTTTGTGAACAGGATGTTAATTCATACTAAACAAATGGTCACCAAAACATAAAGGTTTTTACCTAAATATACAAAATTATTAACACATAAAATAAAATAACATACATGTGACATGGAAAAAACAAGCAATATACTGTAAATACAAACTTCTATCTTATTTAACTGACCATATTTAAACCAGACAACACCCCAAACCTTCATGTAAATAATACTGCACACTGTTCGGAATTATTGATGTTCAATACCGTTGTGTGATTTAACTCTCAGGGGTACGTTATAAACCTTTATGTATGAAAAAATAACTTGGATCAGGGTCATAAATCATCTTTCATTGGCAATAAAACATAACCTAAGCTTAAATATTCAATAATTTACACATATTTTGTTCATGAGACCTCATAGACAAATATTTAAAGGGTAATCAAGCCATCTTGAACATGTTATATAAGGTAAATTGAGCTCTTCACATGCATGATTTTCTCATAGTAATGACCGTTATTGACTTAATTTGAAATAGAAACTAAATGTTCATATTGAAAAAAATAATATCATAACTATGTCAGACTACATGGCCAACTATCAAGACTTCCTTAAAATTCACTTTAAATATTAAAGGTTTTTAAGGACGGTTATTAAACCTCAGTAGAAGTAGTAAAATACCTATAATATACCGAAACATCGTTTTAAAAAATCATTTAGGTTGTGACAAAAACAATAGCCAGAACTAAACGTTCCAAACAGTTTATCCAAAGTGTATAGTTAAGATAGGCAAAGCTCTAAATTGAAATGCTCAGTGTATTGTCAACTATCAAAGTGCATTCAAACTCAGATCATGGTTAACTTGTTATGTATATAACTGGCATTGGCATACCATGGTCATTATTTGACAAAAATGAAACAATTGGTCAACAATTGCAGCAACTGGACATGAATTACCGTGGTCATAGGCAAAGTAAATACAACACAGCATCGTCAACTAATGTCATACTTGACTAAATTATACCATGATCATAATAAAAAATTACCATACTCTACAAGTGTCATTATAATTTAACAAAATATGCGCCATAGTCGAAACATAGTAAAACTGAACTTGGTAAACCGTTGTCATAATTGAAAAACATATAAAATATGAACCACCACGGCCCTTAAATGTCTTTATTAAGCACAGTTCAAATTGAAATGCTAGATTAATGGACTATTGCTATTACTTTGCAAATTCATATTTTTGTTGAGCATTTGTTGATCATTAAGCTTCGTGTGCAACTAGTTATTTAAAACAGAAGCAAATATCATTGCATTTGCAAGAACACTGTGCAGTCACTCTACTTCTAAGGATATTTACATAGCGTCAAACAGAAAAATATACATTAAACAAGTTAAAAGTATAACCTTCTCAAAGATAATTCTTATTGTCATCTGTTAACTGTCATAGAAAACTGGACCAAAAGCATAACATTTTAATTTAACTGTTTAACTTTCAGCCGATAAGAAAATGGAACAACGTTAATATGATTATATCATCCGTTTTCTCACTTCAACCCATCTAACCCCCAATAAAACAAGATATTACTACATCAATCTCCTCAAAGAAATATTTTCTCGAAATAACATACAGAAAAAAAGCTTTAAAGCGTTATCAGCAAGACTTAAACACCCATGTATCAGAAATACCTGTATTGACTTAATACGATCATTATATCATGAAAAGGATTGATGTACAAAACACTTGAGGCCACTAATCTCTCAAAAGTTATATTGATGCCCGTCTAATCCCACAACATTTGCGTCGATTACTCAGTAAACTTCTGAAACGAATATCTCCATTATATATATATATAAATATATATATATATATATATATATATATATATATATATATATATATATATATATATATATATATGATAAATGATTTAATATTCACATATATATATATATATATAAATAAATAAATAAATAAATAAATATATATATATATATATATATATATATATATATATATATATATATATGTGAATATTAAATCATTTATCATTAGTTGATTAAGCCAGATCCAATATAAATTATAAATAGATGCTTGAAAGATAATAAGTTATAATTTCATATTATTCACAATTATTGATTATGTATTTTGAGGTTTCACAAAATATGCTTGAAACATTTCATGTTTTTTGCTAACTGCTGATAATTATTTTCGATAAGAGTAAATGATGACATTTTAGCCACAAGTGTATTGCAGATCTTTTTTGTAGTAACTTAAAGTCACTGATGCATTAATATAAATTATATTCATATATAACGTTAGAACCTATTAATACATGATTCAGTTTGAATGTTATACATCAATCTTAAAATAAACTGTGTTTTGTCAACGATGCTTTATCATAATGGTGTCAACCTGTTGTATTTATTAATTCCCACACATTATTTGTAAAGTAGAGACATTTGCATATATAATGGCATCATTTAAATGGATTTTTCCACAAAACTTTTGTTTGGATATATAAAATCCCCCTCCTTGATTAAAAAACAAACTGTGTCCATGCATTCATAAACACAGTTTTCAAAATACATTTAAATGTTTTAAACACAATTATTTTAGATAAAAAAGTCATGGAAATGTGACTATTGTCGTCAGTGTTACATCTATATATTTGAGGTATATTACATATAAAGGTATATATAGGTAGGTACGAACAGGCAGGAATAAATACTCCTCTAAAAGACTTAACCTTCATTATAATAGCATTTGTGTCCATCGAAAACGACCTTCAACCTTCAACACACCCTTACTGATAGATACAAAACACTGTGTCCCTAAAGCTATTCTATCAAATGCAATATTCTCTGTAGCAATTTAGCCTTCCTTGTAACATCCCGCTTGATACATAGCGGATCAATATAAGGTCACACCAACATGCCATTCTTGTACGTCAGTTGCACTGTGCAAAGTCTATTCTTGGCTTAGATTACCAAAAATTAATTGATCTTCCGAAGTCAGTATGACCTTTCTTGGGTTTAACATGATAATTAGGATAGCCTATGTTCAGTATTGATTTTCAATAATAAATATCACCAACAAATTATCTGTGGAAGATTTGTATAAATGAATGGAGATGAAGATGTAACATGTTGATTTAATGACCTCCCTTCCCTTGATTTACCTTCTCTTAATGTAAGATAAATTAGACTTCTTTTATTTGCTACCCGTATCAAGTAACATATATGAGAAATAAGAAAACAATATAAAAATAAGGAAAATAGTATCCCAAAGGGTACTTGATCTTTCAAACAATACTTTATTAAAGGCATCTGAATAACATTATGATAATTTTCAATGAACATGTTGCAGAACAAAAAGTATCATTGCGTTTATCAATTGAAATATCAGAAACAATGTGTACAATTAGAGAACATCTGATTTTTTGTAATATCATTTGAACACGTTTTTACAGCACAACAAAGTGTTGGCTTCTCTTGCAGGAAGTTTCTCATTGAAAGCTGAAGATAAAAACTTGAAAGAAACAGATATCAACAATACATGACGTAAATTATACTTGACAAGATATTGCTATTATCATCAAATCCTTGCAAGACTTTGCATCTGATAACAAGTTTAGAATTACAAATCAAAGACGATATTAATCAAAACATTATCTTTGTATTTGTAGGATTAAGTGATAACATGCTGTACTTTGAACAAATAATTTTCCTATCAGTAGATTTCATGCATACAAGAATATTTATCAGGAAATAAATTAAAATATATTCAAACTACTTTGGATAACGTTATTTTGTTAAAAATATAACAAGACATGGATAGAGAATATCGGTTCGTCTAACATTTCCAATGAACATTTCAAAGATTCAAGTTGTTTGCTTCCAAAGATAACTAAACGTCAAAAGATTACTTAAATGTAGTGCTCATACAGTTTATAACAATGTGTAATCAAAATGTGCGGAATAAAGTAAAACAATCTATAGAATCTCAAATGTCCGATTTTATCAGGGATAATGTTCAGTACAGGACAGTACGTATTTTCATATTTAACAGTACAACACTATAGTATTTAGTAGTAGATGTAGCCGCGAGATTTCCACTAAAGCTTGTAAATGTTTCCTTATTGCATGACAGTCTGGCCTGTATAGGGTGGGCATTTATGTATGTCTGTAATCTGTATATCATGTGCTAGTTCTTGTTCCATACTCAAGTATGATTATGGGAGATACCCATAGTACTTTTAATACAACGTATACTTGTATATGATCACAACAACAACCAGCAATAATGTTCAAACATGTTATACAATATATGCTAATATATACATGTTTTGACATTGTTGTTTTTTCCTTTAGATTTAACAATTTTGTTTGTGTAATTGTTTTGCTTTAGTTGTTGGTGATAGATGCTTTAAAAACAGAATAATAAAAGATGAATATAAATAAGGTGGGTAGAAACTACTGGATTATGAAAGTGCAATGTGCTTCTATTTATGTTCAAGTATATGAAGTGTATCGTTGTTAGGGGATTTTGCTATTTGAATTTGAAATAATTGGTAAAACAGTTCATAGTAGGTGTTTGTTTTCTGTATTTCATGCTGAATTTGAAATATTTCATTCATATAATTGTGTTATTCACAGCGTTATTAACCTCTTGTATTTTGAAGGTATTGTTGAAGGCATACTCATAAAACTTTTTGAAAATAAAAGTTCTAAGTACATTTTTATTAACACTCATTCATCAAGTGTTATTCAATCATTGTATTTTATTCAAATCGCTCCACATTTGCACCTTGCATAATGTTATCTTGCATAATAAACATCAATGATTCTCTAACACACAATAATTTCCAAACATTATCATGATATGCTTCAGTCGCGTGTGGACATTATAAACCATGATGTAAACTTAAATGCCTCTTTTCTTACCTTATTTGTGTTTTATCACCCAGAGGGGAAACATATTTACAAATAATGGATGTTTAGGTCATTCAGGCTCTTTTTTAACTAATCAATTAATTTCCAGTGATTATGCTGCGTTTCTCACTATAGAACAAATATTTACGAATATAAAATAACCCAGATTACATGAACACAGCATTTAGTATATACAAGTCGTACTTTATGAAATTTGACGCACATAATTTTCCCATTTTACAACTCCGAGTGTAAGCTTGTTATTAATATTTGGTATATTCATCAAATCAACAGATACATTTGAACTATGATACGTTGGCAAATCAGCAAAAGATATGTCTACATTTAGGTACACATGTTAAGGCTTGTTAATTGTCATTTGATATCTAATTAGACCTATTTAATTTAAAAGTATTTCAAAAATCAAATACTTATTGTTCACAAAATTTATAAATCATGAGAAAATCTCTAATTTGTGTTTGATAAAAATAAGTTAATAATTCTCCCTTCATTCCTTCCATGCAATTTTACTTTAACTATCCAACATCATTTAGCACTACCTTTTTCAACAACATGTAGAAGTAACAAAAATACAAACATAGAGCTTCACAAAATTTATAAATCATGAGAAAATCTCTAGTTTGTGTTTGATAAAAATAAATTAATAATTCTTCCTTCATTCCTTCCGTGCAAATTTACTTTAATTATCCAACATCATTTTACACTTCCTTTTTCAACAACATGTAGAAGTAACAAAAATACAAACATAGAGCATGACCAATAAATGGCAATTATGCTATAACAATTAATGTCCATATAACTTACTTCATCAATTTTCAGCTTTCCTGAGTTGATCCAAAAGAACAGGCTACAAGATAAGTAATTGCCTTAATTTGATTTCAAGCCTGTAATTTTCTAACGTTTGCGCAAATTAGATGACATGCCATGCAATAATTATTTTACTTAGTTACCCATTTGGATTCTATTGAAACAGATAGCAGACAGTTATACATTCATGAATTAACCTTTAACAATCAACCCGTTTAAACTACAAAGTATAATGAGCAGCTAAAAAACTGGGACATTCAATTTTCTTTTCTACTATAAAAAATATTTTTTTAATGTGTTTTAACTAAAATGTTGCTATATTGATTTTGTTTTATGTAAGAGTCATTTTAAGACTGCAGCTCAATGTAACAAAAATATCAGTACACAGTTTACAACAAACCTTCAAGCCGCTTGATTAACGGCCGTCTCATAACTGCACGAATGCAGCCACGTGTAATAATTTCTCTGTCACATGATTTTTCTAACGTAATTAAACATGCCGCAGACTTATTCATGCAGTCAGTTTAACAGTTTAACAGTAAAGCATTACAACAATATCTTCAGACAGACAGTCGTAAAAATGCTGGCTGCATCGATCAAACTCAAAGTAAACATAATGATTATCAGTTTTCATATGTAATTACTCTGCATAATGCAATGATGAACACTAAGGTGTGTATAGCTCAAGTTTAACATTTCTTGTTAAGATTGATTTTAACATTATGCAAGTGTAGATTTATGTTTATGGTTGCATGCAACCTTCTCTGTTTCAACTGCACTTCAAATGCAGACATTATTGTTTGTAACGCCATCAATTTACACAATGGTCTGTTGGTATCATTTAGAACAACGGTATCATATCGTACAAAAAATAAATATCATTATGCAACATTAGATTAATAGGGAGTTTACCAGAAAACTGTTACATCTACTATAGAAATGTTAACTGAGATAAGATGTTTTACTACCCATCCCGATTATCTTCTACCTTTCATACACAGATTCAACCTTTTATCACAAATCTAAACATGCTCATTGCATGACCAGCATAAACAGTGGTAGAGTGTTACATCAGTTGTTATTGAGTCAGGCAAACCACCATTAGTTTTGATAGGAAATAATGGTCAATATGGAGTTTAAACCCTATATGAAGCACTGGTTATGATACTTTTACAATATTCCGAAACGTTTGAGCTGCGCTTTGGGAAAATGGGGTTTAATGAATGTGCATAAAAATAATCGCCGACCACATAAATGGTATTTTTCGTTTAAAGGTAGTCTCTTCTAAGCAAAAATCCAATTATACCGAATCAATAGAGTTGTATATCTGAAACGTGGTTTGTTAAAGGTATAAAATGTCGTAATTTCCGGTCGGTATTATATATGGCAAATTGTTGTTTTTAGCTACCATTTTACCATGTTTGACACTTCTCGTATACCATCGCAACCTAGCTGATTCGCGTAAACAGTTAGCAGGCATATTTCAAAACATTCAACAAAATCGCTTGAGTTGTTTAGGAGTATAGTCATTCCAATGTTATTTCAACATAACATGGGTACAATGTAGCAATGAAGGTATGTGGATTTTGTAAAGCTTCATATTGTTTAACATTTCATCACGACTATTTTTGGTTTTCCGTGAACAATACATCAAACAAGTAATCATAGGGACAAACTGTATATATGAAGAATTCAACTGACAGATAAAGTGCACATATGACAAAATGTTGTCATTCTTGAGCTGTCGTTGTACAAATAAGGTGACGGAGTCAAGCATTTGATTGTATAGGACCTGTATTAACCAAGCTCCTAGGGTAAACCAAAAATATAATTCCATAAATTCTTAAAATTCCATAAGTCTCTGGCTCCTTCTTGTGTTGGTATTTTCACAATAACATAATTGAAAAAAAGTACATATGTAATAAGTGATTAATATTATATCATTTTGCAAGCTTACATTTTTTATGTAAAAATCACCCGCAAAGTTTCAGTCATTACAACCATTGCTAAGATTTCCCTTGGAGAACAGTAGCCCAGGCGACGTTTTCAACATTTTAAAGTTAGTTACGACTCTTTAATAGGCATGCATGATTTTTCGTTTAAAATGCAAAATGATAGTTTGCGAGAATCGCAACCGGTTAACGAGACTCTAGTTACTTTCATAGGGTTATTGAAACGGACATCGGGTTTTATTTTACAAAAAAAAAAGTATGCGTCTTTATTTTTTTGTCATGAAATTATCATAGCGATTTTTTAATTACTTTTAAGTCAGATAATAGCTATACATATGCTTTGTGTTTTTGAACATGATACAAATACTCCGACAGCATTCAAAATGTTGATGACCCCGAGCAAATGTCACGTGAGGTAGTTATTTAGATGAACAACAAAGCTGGTATTCGACACGCAGTTGTTTGCATTTACTTAACAATAAAATCGAAATACAAATATAGATATATAAAACATGACAACTTCATTTTCGAAAACCGATATTAATATTGTTCTTATCAGCGAACCACTTTCGCGATACGAAAAACATACGTATACAACAGTACAACACGAGCAGAAAACTAAGTCTGACATAATCGTCGATATTCCATATAAACAAAATCATTATTCCGCGATTGATGCTGCGTACGTCTTTAAATTAGTTTAGTTAAATCAACTTGCCAAGAAAAAAAGTCAGCATATGCAACAGTAAAAAAGTAGTTCATCTCTATTATCTAGTAAACGGTACAACATTGAAGACCCAATTGCTCCTGGTAACTATATCACTGACGACATGTTTATCGAACAATACAGTAACAAGTTGAAGATGTCGATATAAATTCACTTTCATTTGCCTTACAAATGACTTTGCTAACATACTTTGCACATAATCGTTAATAATTATATATTCGTACCAATCACGTTTTACAGCATAATGATTACCGCTTTCGGCATAAGTTTATCGTACACACGAAAATATGTACTAGTATTTTAATTATGCGATCTCTCTGATTAAATGCATTTGAATGAATCTGATAGTGTTCTAAAAAATCAGTTACGAAGAACTTTTCGAACCAATGGTAGTGTATTAACCATTCATGTTCATAGATCTATACTTAAAATATACGATCAGATTAGTGCCCACATTCTGTTGACGCCAGGGTTGCAAATGTCGGCGATTTAATTACCCTTTGTTGTCGATAATGCACACCGGCAATGTATGGAATCGAATGCTGTCACGTTGAACATATTTCGTGGTTTCTGAAGATATTCAATTGAATTATTCAATTTAATTGCAAGTAATCAATGGTATGAAATCAATACCGAAAATTGAATCGTGAGAGACTGTCGTATCTTAAAACCATTGATAGCGCGGTGTAATACGCGTTCGCTTTACGCATAGCACCAATATTGTTTGATAGGATATCATTGTCAACATGGAGTGGAAATCCTGAAGAACTGGTTGTGACACCCAGGGCCCATATCCATGTATCGAAGTTTGTCATTAAAAGCTTTATATTGATAAATGTAAACATATAATCTAAAAAGCTCCATTCAAAAAACAAGAATTAAATTAAAGAAAGAAAAAAAGGTAACCCTGAACTTGGCTCAAACCACGGACCCCTGGAGTAAAGGTCCTTCTCTTAGACCACTCGGCCATCCGTGCTCATGTACATTTATTGAGTATTGTATTGTATAAGTTATAGAAGCAATCCTCGTATTATCACAAAATATAACGACAACAACAGAACTCTCCAAATTATTCAATCGTTTCGCGTTGCAACGCTTTATAATTTTCAGGTTATTTAAATCGTCATGGTAAATTTTCAGTATTACTGTTTCCTCACAAATATCATAACTGCAACGAAAATATTCGAATACGAAACATTTTTGTTGATTTTGTCAGTTTACCAAAACGTGAAACGACCTCTTTAAACAAAATTGCACATGAGGTTCGTTTGTGATTTTAAAAAAAGCACGTGGTGATGTTTTGAGATAAATAAAAAAAAACATCTTCGCAACAGCTTTGGGGAGCAGTTTGTATAGTGGTAAATCCTGGATATATTGTTACGTGCGATAAATGTGTTGTCGAAAATGCTGACGAAAAGAGCTATCAAGCTATGTAATTATAATATGTGCCTTTTTGAATAGATGACTACCTATGAACGACACTTTATCACAATATATGTTTGTTTACGAAATGTGATAAGTTTACGTTTGTACAAGATTAATAGCCTTTTTTGTCTATGAAAAATTGTTGTTCTCTAACTGCCATTTGGCGAGTTTTTTTTTTAATTCTCGTTTAACATTTCGCGCCTGCTGCTTCGCGTGAACAGTCAACAGTCAAGCTTCAAAACATTCTACAAATTAGCTTGCGTTTTTTAGGTGTTTAGCATTGCAATGCTATTTCAACGAAACATAGGTACACTGCAACAATGCAGGTATGTGGAGGGTGTACGGTTTCATATTGTTTATTATTTCATCAAGGCTATTTTCGGTGCCTCGTTCAGTAAACATCAAACAAGTAATTATACGTACAAACTAAGTATATTTAGAAAACTAGAAACAGATAACTTGAATATTCGACAAAATGATATCATGCTTACGTTGTCGTGGTTTAAGTAAACCGAGAGAGGCAAGCATGTAGTGCCCTGTGTCTAATTACCCTGGGTCCGTAGTACCCTGTGTCAATATTACACTGGGTCTGTAGTACTCTGTGTCAATATTACCCTGAGCCGTATTCACAAAGCCTTGAAGGAAAAAACAAAGGTAATTCCTAAAATTCACAAACTGCTCCGTGTGTTGATCTTGCCATAACAACATAATATAAACAACTTAAACAAGTGAATATTGCATATTTATCCCACTTTTACAGCGAATTCCGGTGATTAAAGACCGTTGATTAAAGTTCTTCTATAAACCACGGCATGAAATGACGTCATTTTTTCGACAAAATGACGTCATAAATCCAGCGAAATTATCCAGTTAATTGTGTTTAAATAAAAAAATGTACTGAATAAAAATTGGGATCAATAAAAAAATAGATTAGGTCAATCATGCTCTGCAAGAAAACGAAAAAAAAAAGCACTCGCCAAGGCTCGTGTTTTTCGTTTACCAAGCCTCGCATCTATATATTTATCATTTTGTGAGCTTACAACATTATATTTCATCGAAAACCTTAATAGTGATCCGCTTTGTAAAATATTAGCTCGAAAGTTACGACTCGTAAACTCGTAGCAATATTTAATTTGTTTACATGTAAAATAATTTCTTGCGAGCTGTAATTTAGTTACAGGGGCGTACTAAAACTCGATTTCAGTTTTTTTTATTTGCAAACATATTTTTGAGCAGCTCTTTTTCATCGTTTTATTCTATATTTTTGTTTACTGTAAGCCTTGTATTAGTTGTCAATAGCTATTAATATGCTTTATTTTTGTGTACATGATGTAAATACTCAGACAACATCAAAACGTCAACTTTCTCCAAACAATTGAAACATAAATATGTCAATACACACGCATATTTCGCATTTTCGTACTATTTAAAACCCGGAGCATGATACGATTTGCATATATTATTACTTTATTTTTGAAAACAGATAGTAATATAATTGTACTTATCCGCTCACAACTTTCGCGATACGAAAAACACATGTGTAAAGCATTACAAATACAGGTGATTTTATACATTGCTTGTAATAAAGTAACATTACTACTCAAAATCAACGAAAATTTTTCGTACAATATTTCGTAAAATAAAGCTAAAGAATTACAAGTCATTGTACCTTATGGCAATTGCCGAAAATGTAACACCAGATGTGGTCTGGTAAAATAGATGTTTGTGGATACAAAATGCTCGTTTTTATTATGGTTTTAACATGGTGCCATTTTAGTGTTCGTGTGTCGAATGAATAGATATATTCGCAGGAAATTAGCATGGAATTTATTGTGGTCACAAATAAATAAAAACGAGCATTTTGTATCTACAAAAATCTATGTAATCATACCTCATCTAACGTTGAAATTGTGGCTATTACTATAAGGAACACTGATTGTTTAGGTGTAAACTTTATTTTACGATTTTACGAAATTTTCGTTGATTTTGAGCGTTACAGAGACTTTAAATAATTAACCAAATCTTTATTCCGCGATTAATGCTGCACACATCGCAAAAAATGCTTTGTACTGTAAACGTGGCACAAATTAGGGCAGTAGAATCAATATCAGCATGTGTTCATTTATGATATGCTTACTAAATGCTTCCAAATTGATGAGACCAAAATGCTCTTGGTAATTGTCATCTCGACGACCAGCTTATGGTAAAATTACATATCAAATTGTAGAATAAGATCTACACTCCTTTAAATTTTCCTAAGAAATAAATTTGAATATATAATTCGCCCACAATCTTGCATAATTATCTTATCGAATCAAATCACGCTTTATTTCCTAATGCTTACAGCTCTTAATTCTAGCTTATGCTGTATATTCATTATACGTCATCCTTGATTTCATTATTTTTATTATATCTGATAGTGTTCTACACATATAGTTCCATGCAGCCGTTCAGATGTTGACACGCCATTTATTATCATTTTAAAACGGTTTTAAAAATTGTACTATTGCATGCTTATACTAACTATTTCAATTGTCGAATTTATAGCAAACACCCGTATTTTGACGTTTACGAAATCCTTGATGATGTTCAAATATGCTAGGATACGGAACGTTTACATATCATCAATATATCATCAACATCAATGATAACTAAAAGCAAGCAAGCTATCATGCATCGGGAGCGGGTGTCAAACCCTGGCTACCTAGTTAGAAAACTTTTGAGAAGCGGGATGATCTGGTATCGATCCCTGTCTTAATACTTATATTCGACACCTGCATCGTTCTTTCAAAAGCAAGCAGACTTTTGTCTATATAACAAGACATGCGAAATTATTTATCATTAAAATCGGCGACAAAGAAATGCCCCCATGACTATACATCATATTAACCATGCCCGTTAATATATATATGTGCTGCACAGCTATTGTAAGATTAATGCGCACATTATAGCAACGACAGAGGGTGAACTTTTAAGCGTTTAAATAACCCTTTGTACTCGATAATGCACCATGTCGATGTATAAATGCAAAGGCTGTAAAAGCTTACGTTTTACGTGGTTATGATTTTTAAAGTAATTCATTTGAAAACATCAATGTAATTGCAAGTGATCGATGATATGAGATAACTATCTGATCTCAAATCGTGAGAGAATTCCGTGTCTTAAAACTATTGATAGCGCGGTGATATACGCGTTAACTTTAAACCTTGAAGAAGAGAAACGGTGATCAGCAAGAGAGACGATGAGAAAAAAACAAGTGGCCACACAATTTGTCATACTAATGTAAAAAACAACAACAAGCAAACGACATACTTCTACATTTAATGTGTCACATATTTCAAACGGTAAACGAAATAACCAGCAAAACATCACGTTGACATTTCAAATACACCTTGGATGATCAATATTTCGAGATCGTTTTGTTTATTGAAACAGGTTCTACTTTTGAGACATTCAACTATCTTGCATTTCAAATTTCTGTGTGTGTTAAATGGCGAAAACCTATGAATGATAAGACTATGATTGCAAAAATAAAATGATCGAAATATGTACGTTTGTTGATACCGCATTGTAAGCACTTCCGAAGTGTAGGAGCTCATTGCTATCACTTATGAATATCAATAGAATCACTGTTTACAGTTGTGAATATTAAGATCTCATTGTTAGTGCTTTTTAATATTAGGAGCGCATTGCTAATATTTGAATATAAAGCTCTTATTTTTAACAATGGTGAATATTAAGATATCATTGTTAATACTTCTGAATATAACGAACTAATGTCTAACACTTGTGAACATTATCATCTCATATTTGACCGTTGTGAATATTAATATCTCATTGTTTATACGTGAATATTACGAGCTCATTGATTACACGTGATTTCACGTGTGCATATTCAAATCTCGTTATGTAGAATTTAACAGCTCTTTTCCTAATAAGCAAACATTAAAACAATTGGGAATTTTGAAAGTTGATATAGGAAAAAATAAACTTTTTGCCGTTTGGAATATGACAGAACATAGGCTTAAAAATCAGCCAAATGTTAGCCCCGATGTTGTTAGAAGTCTTTGTGTTAGAAAGTCAAAGGTTGAAACTCAAAATTGAAGTATTTGATAAAAAGCTATATGTTCTAAATTTTAAAATAACATATTTGTGTTAATAAAAAACAATACTCCAATATATTCATTATTTACGTGCTTAATATCTGAACGAATGCAGTAAAAGTGAATACAATCTACGTATACATCTGATATCACCTCTTTATGAATATTTTAAAAACATTCTTGTTTATGAATAGTTAAATCAAGAAATATTTACATCATATCACAACTGGTTATTCAAATCTTTTACATTTGATATATATGAGAGAAGCAATTAGGTAAATCGAATGTTAAAGAATTGGCACAAACAGGTACATTCGCTGAAAATAAACGAAAAATTTATTTATTCCAACAACAAGTCATTTGCAACATAAACAGCAATGATGCAATTCATTTTTGTAGTAATTTTCCAGTTACATCAATCATACCACTATACATATTTCCCGCTAGCTATGTACACATTCCCCATCTTGTGTGTTTAAGGTCTCTGATACTGTTTGCAGCCAGATGTTTATTCATGACTGACAGCCACATGATCAAAATATTTTCTCCTTGATAAGGAATACATTTTCTGGTGTCCCGTTGATACAAATGAGCCTCTTTCTCAGACTGGTAAAAAGAGCTTAATGCATATGCTTACAGTGTCGTCCCAGATTTAACTGTGCAGTGGTTTAGAAGAAACTTAATTTAAACAAAATATTTCATACAAGCGGAAAGCGTTATTCCTGTTTAGTCTGGGATGACGCACATGCATTAAGCCCAGTTGCCAGAGCGGTGTTCATATAACTAACTTATGTAGTTGTCATGGGAGGATTTTCAACTGCCTTTCGTCTGCATTCCCGCTGAACACTGATATATTTGGATTTAGAAGATGGTCTTCAGTTTATTATTTAGATCACAAAAGCTCTTGTGTTCATTACAATAAATAAAAGACCATCTTTTGATGTTTTAAAATTAATGTTGACAAACCACTAAACAGATGTAATTGTCATTCAGACACATGACACACAATAATAAACCAATATTTCCCCACCAATGTCGCCACTTAAGCAAACAGTCTTTATGAAGATCTCCTGCTCTGTAAATCACGTTATACAATACAGCCGCAATTTCAAAAGAATTGCTACATGTAACAATAGAGTCAGATATAATAAAATACATAATGGAATCAAAGTGTACCCATTTTTATCAAAGGAAAATCCACAAATTGCTGGATGAAAAAAAACGTTTCACAAACAAAACCTTAAATGACTATAATATTTGTTAATCCTTTCCTAGATGGCGATTTAAACGAGGATTAGTAACACGGGTGTCTAATTATGTTTCAAAATTATTACTTTTTCAACATTTTATTAAAGATTTTGTCCACTGTCTATAATGAATTATATTTAAAACAACAAACATTAAGAATTTATTAAAACATACACATTCTAAGCAAAACAATAAGTTCAATTTAGTAACAAAATGCAAAAAAATCTCAGTAAACAAATTAATTTCTCTGTTAAGAAATGAATATGTATTCCCTGAGTGCATACCACTTCCAATAATTAGCATGTTGTTAAACCGTCCACGATTATTGATATAAATCGGAAAAGAATATTGCTGCACGTTAGGCAACTTTCTTTTGTATCAATTCATAAAAAATGAAATATTGCAACTGAAAAAGCACTGCTAATGCTAGCTGATGTGTTCTGCTTGAGCATATATTTGAATACAAATTTTCTCATCCATTAAACGTGAATCTGATAAAATCTTGCCAAAATCAACATTTGAACACTCATTTATGTAATATTTTCCTTGACCTTGAATAACCTCCTAACAATCAAATTATCCGCTCTTACGTTTTATCAGCGTTAAATATACCATATATATTTTGAACATCTAAGGGACTCACATCAATTTAATTTAAGCAAATATATGAACATTGCGGTATTTTCTATATAACACATACATCCACAATGTATGGGCATCTTGGTAAGAATGGAAGAAAAATCCCCCAATGAGTGTCCTCATAAAACAGGCAACTGCAAGAAAAGAAGTCCCCACTTCAACTGAAGTGCTGGCCTGTGTTGGTGGGTAAATAGTTGAGAATTTCAAGTATTCCTGGGGTGAATTCAAATATTTGACCACTCATTGCAGGGCCTTTATCATCGATATCTTTGTGCACTTTACCACACCTGCTCTTTGATATGAGGGTTAAATAACTAGTCATAAATTCATACGTTTACTGATAATTTAAGGATCAACATTGCTTCGAACTAAATCCGTTTCATTTTGGTGACAGTGATATGCCAACTTAAGGATTTAGTTTAAGCCAACTTTTAATTGAGTATTAAATGATCTTGCCATTAGTCAAGCATATTGTGTTCAGTCCGTGAATAACTTGTAAGACAAAATGTCTGGTGTTTTGAATGAGTTGTCAGAATTGTAAATGTGGAAGAATTTTGTATTACCTGGATGCTTGAAAACAATAATCGTTGTGTCAATAGTAAATATGTGGATAACACTCACATAACAACATGTGAACAGCATTATTTATTCGTCAAAACAATGTCCTTGTGAATGTTACATAAAAGTTGTGTTTTTCATCTCCAAATGCTAATTTAACATCAGCGTTCACGCCTACCACACCTTTAACATATTTCCTCAACGCAAAACATAGTTTAATATGCAACACCATGTCAAAAGATGCATACAAAGACATCATAAGAAGGAATTATTTGAAAAATATTTCCTTCGGAATATGCCTACTTATTGTTAAATAATTACACATATACTTTTAAGCTGTATTTTGTCATTTTCTGGCATCAGTTCAAATTATCTTCAGTTGCGTATTTAAACTCATTTTTGTATCGTTATTTGGCAATACTGGTTACATCAATAGCACATCGAATTAGCATGAGTAGAACATATGGGCAATTTCCATCGGAATGTTGTGGTGGATATATTTGAAAAAATAAACTTAAACATGAAACACCTGCAGTGTCTTGTAAAATACATTCATGATTTCTACTGGTAAACAAAAATATGTTAATATATTTTATTTGGGAGAGAGATACCAGAGGTTCATATGCGTAATACCGCTTGTAAATTTCAGATAATATCTATTTGCAAGATTAAAGTAATATTAGTTTTGGATATAAAATATTTAATAGAGGAAAGGGGTTAAAGGGGGAAGGTTATTAAAGGGGGTATTTAAGGGAACGGTTTTTACTGCGGAGTACAAGAAAGACCATAAATCAAAAATGATAACTCTGTGCAGTATGCAGAGGCTATCAAAGAAAACACTTTCCATCTTGACTGAATTTGCACTACTAAGAGACTTCTTTTAAACAATAAAAGTGAAACAATTGTCGTCCTCGATTAACCTGTGCGGACTGGACAGGTTTAACTGGGAAGGCACTTTACACACATGCATCTTGTCCCGTTTCCCGTTTTCCCAGAGTATGTCATAATTGCGTTGAGTAAAAGCACAGTTAAAATCCTTATGTGCAAAAATTATTTTCCCCGTGTTTTAAATAAAGATTAAGTGGAGTGTTTAACATAAAGCCTTTGGGTGTGCATATGTTATTACAAAGGTACAGCATTATTTTCGTGAATAACAGTCATTTAAGCCACCTTAACATGCGAATTAATAAACCAATTTACAGCAGTTAAAACATAGAAACTAGCGTAAAATGGAAATAATAGATTGTGTAATTTATGTAACCAAAATGCAGTAGAGTCTGAATATCACTTTATGTTATGTTGCTCATGTCACAGTTGCATGGCCTACAGTACAAAAAAATGTAATTCGTTAATGTCAATTTCAAGTAAAAATGTATGTATAATCTTGCAAAATATGTTAAAGAAGCATTATGTATACGACAAAATACCCTTGATAGTTTGCCTGTCTTCTGATATATATGTATGTATATCTATGAAATGGTCTGCAATATGCTTATTTGATGTTTGTGATGTTCTTTGTCATACGTTTTTTGTGTGTTTGTAAATGGCCAAAGGTGAATGCTTTGCTGATTACCAATAAACTGAAACTGAAACTGAATTGTCAAATGCCAAGTAGACGTATTAAACCAGCCCCTCCTCCCCCCCCCCCCCCCTTCACCCCCACGCAGCCACACACATAATACACCAAGCATGACGTCCATTTCACATTAAGCTGTTTGTTTAACATGCCACCCTATATGTTTTAATGGGATTTCCTAACAGAGAGTGCATGTGATAGGAGCATGTTTGACATTAAGTCGTTCTCTACTTTAAACCCTAACCTTTGAGCTCTGTCATCACAAATGTAATATATTCCACAAAATTATTCATTTATTATATTAACCACACTTAGTGTGCAATGGTGGCAGGGACTTGAAACAGATCCTTGTTCAAGCCATTTTTAAAATCCATTATACAGCTATGGAAGCTATGCTCATGACTGTTTAAAGAGTTTTAGGATGGTTATATACAGTTAACATGATACTCAAAGATTTGTCAAACATGTATACCTGCATAAAAATGCTTTTTTTTTTAAATACTATAACACAGTAATGTTAATTCGGTTTATAAATTTCAAATTTCTTAGGGTGTGGGTGTGGCGAATTTCTTTTAAATTGAAGATCAAATCATTGACCTTATTGTCTGACCTCACAAAATTACCACAAACGAATGTTTAAAGTTTAAATTTTCGACCTCTAGTAGAAACAAAGATATAGAGATGTTTCGCGTTTACAATAACCAGCGCCTTACATCGCGCTGTCAGCTGCGCCCGAATCTGGATGAGTAGTAAAACTCAGACTATTCAGTGAATATCCAACCTTAAAATTTCCGCCCATGTAATTTTAAGTCAAAGCCAGTACTTAACCATTTAAAAAGATACTGTTCATTAACATTTGAAATGAATTAATAACCCTTTAATATTAATTGTCATACAAAAACAATTACTTGCACTTGAATGTTATACACCAACTATTTATCATGGATGCTAATAAAGACAAGCTAAAAGGAAAAGCCAACTTGTTATGTCCCTTACTCAATGCTTTAATAAATTACCGTACAGTTCCATCAAATATCACTAGCTTCACTACCGGATTGGACCACAGTGCAGCAACAATAGACCTCAGTCCCTAAATAAACAGAGTCATCAGTACATGCTTAATGTCACTGCGTTTGACTATGACATTTGAATCATCAGCAAATATTCAAGCTCTAGCAAAAAAGACAATCAGGACGTTTACAGTAAAATTATAATAACTGGTATCAAAAGCATCAGTAGTTAAACTGTTACACAGAACCCTCAAACATTGAATCCTACTAGTTTGATTGTCAAAGCTTTATTCATTCAGTAAGAACACTGTACATCTGCCGTAATGCGTTCTTTAACAGTGAATATATCCATTACCAGGATATTTCTAATGACTCAATTGGTGCAAACGTGAGTAACAAACCACTTTTACTTGTTATAAGCATTACGAGAGTCTTGTTCGACACTGTTGAATAGTTTTCACATTTCTACATAATATACGATAGTTTCGTGCTGAACGCTTGAATCATATGTATGCTGAGTACAGCAAAGGGATGCTGAGAGCAGCTAAGTGATCGGAAGATAATATTTTTTAAACTAAAGCAAAAGCTCGAATTTCTAAGTTTTCAATACCATATTGTGTACTCAATTTGACCTGAATGAACGCTTTTAAACTTGAAATAATACGTTATGGACTCATTTCCTGCACAAATAAATCATGTTTAATCCCCATGGTATGCAATCAGTGCCCCATCTGTATGTTATACATACTGTTTAACTAATCGAGTTGGATAGAAAGGTAAATTGAGTGATGTGATTTTTTAAACCTTCGTGTAAAAAAAAAAGTTATTCCTGTTTGGAATATGACCGAACACAGGCTATGAAAATAAACCAATGAAAGTTTTATGAATTGTGTGTGCAAGAAAGTCACAGGTTGATATTCACAATGGAAGAATTGGATCAATAGAGAAATGTGTTAAATTAGAAAATAACATATTTCTGCTAATACAACAATATTCCAATATATTCATTATTTGCTTGCTTAACATCTGAATTAATGCAGTAAAGGTGAATGCAATCTACATCTGAATCTGATATAACCTCTGACTGGATAATAGTATTTAAAAACCACTCTGGTTCATTAATAGTTCAATCTAGATATATTTACATCATATCACAAATGGTTATTAAAATCTCATATAAATACTTAACATACGTTTGATATATATGACAGAAGCCTATGCACAATGTATGTGTCAGTTATAAATCGAAAACTTTTGGTTATTTAACCTGTCGCAAACATCAATTAGGTAAATCATATGTGAAACAATTGGCACAAACAAGTACATTTTCTCAAAATCAAGGAGTAAATTCATTTAATGCAACAGAAAGTCATTTTAACATAAACAACAATGATACAATACATTGCTTAAGCAGTAATGTAAGGCTACAAATAACTAACAAAGTGAATGGAATACCAGCTCACACCTATATCCATGTACAACATTATGTGAATGGACTTTCGTATTAATGATGTAAGCATACCATATAAGTTAAAGGCCAGCATAGGACACAATAATTTTGAACGTTGTGTCCGTTGAAACAGTAACACATTATATTGCTCAGGATTATTTTAAGTTGTAAAATATGAAGTGTAAATCGATATTTTGTGCCTTCAAAACAAAAACAACCTAACATTCGTTTGGCAGAAGCTATCTGTTCAAAATATGAACACACAAAAGAATAATGTAAAGTGGTTTTAATTTTAAAGCTCTTATGTTTTACATTTTTGTTGTAAAACATATAACTTTACTTGCTGATATCACTTTAAAGCCAAAATGTCTATAAGACCAATACTATTCACTGGTGCAAGGAAATTCAGATGACGACACAATTACTAAAAAGAAAGTAGCATTGCCCAAAGGAAACATAGTAACACATTTTTCCAACAAGTGCCCTTGAGAATTGTTTCGAAGATCTTTTCCGTCACAGCAATCACAGCGCTATTAATATTTCCCGTTAGCTACGTACACATTCCCCATCTTGCAAGTTGTTGGACTCTGAGAGTGCCTAAATCCAGTTTTCTAATCATGACTTACAGCCACAGGATCGAAACATTTTCTTTTGGTTTAGGAACATATTTTGTTGTGCCCCATTGAGACAATATGAGCCTTTTTCAGTGTTTAGATAGAAAACAGACTAAAGGCAGTTGAAAGGCCCACCATAACAACTGATTACATTAGTTTTATGAACACCGCTCTGGGAAAACAGGGCTAAATGCATATGCGTACTGTGTCGTCCCAGATCAACCTGTGCAGTGGTTTAGAAGAGACATAACTTAAAACAAAACAATCCATAGAAGCGGAAAGTGTTATCCCTTATTAGTGCGGCTGCTCAGGCTTATCTGGGATGACACTTTAAGCACATGAACTAAGGTAGCGCACCCGTAATGGGCACCTATCCAAATATAATGTTATCTATTATTTTCTTAATCAGCATCATTTCACTGAACTACATGCAAATTTTTAGGTAGTCTTTCCATGCTTTAAACAAAATATACTGTTTTTTTCAAAACCACCCCCACACTCGGCTTTTGTCCAGTTTATGTGCACCCCTGGGGTATATGAAAGTTCCATAATTCATCCAGATTTCCAAATATAGGCATGCAGTTGGTTTGTACAGATGCAGTTAAGGTGTTTAAAGTTTAAACAAGATGAAAAATGTTTTCTTTTACAGACATTTATTTTTTATAAGTTGTTATCTATGGAAGAGCGCCATGAAATGTAAGTGGACGAGTAGAAATTGGTTGGTTAAAAACAACGTCTCATAAAATTCAAAATAGTATCATTTAAGTAATATTTTGAACTTAGTTTTTATAGATAAACTATATACAGCAAAAATACCAAGAACTAGACAGATTTACCGTTTACTTTTTGAAATAAAAATAAAAATGCAACATGCATGGTTCGTATTTTCAGCAGTTAATCACCCAATTTAGCCATAACGTTGTTTTAATTTTCAAAATTGAAGAATGCACATAAAAATTGCAACATATTTAACAATAAACATAGCTTATATGCTATATTAAATCAAATTACGTTAGAAAAGAAATAAAACGCGTCGCAAAAAAAGTATACGTCGTCGGCAGGATTCGAACCTGCGCGGGAATATCCCAAAAGATTTCTAGTCTTTCGCCTTAACCACTAGCCTGCGGCAACTAATATTAGGCTCTTCAACCTTCGAAGAAATCGCGGGAAATTATTAGGGGTGCGCTACCTAATCCCAATTTTCCCACAGCGCGGTTCATATAACTCACGTATGCAGTTGTCATACGGTAGGCCTTTCAACTGCCTTTAGTCCGGATTCATGCTAAATATTGATATATGTGGATTAAGAAGATAGCCTTCAGTTTATTGTTATGAACACAAAAGCTCTTGTATTCATTATAATAAATAAAAGAACATCTTCTGATGTATTAAAATTAATGTTGACAAACCCTTAACAGATACAATTGTCATTCAGATACATGACATAAAATATTAAATTTATATTTCCCCACCAATGTCGCCACTAAAGCAAACAGTCTTCATGAAGATCTCCTGCTCTGTAAATAACGTTATACAATTTCAAAAGAATTTCTAACAGAAGAGTCAGATGTAATAAACTACAAAATGGAAACATAACGTACGCATTTTTTGTATCAAAGAAAAATCTACAAACTGTTACATAAAAAATAACGTTACACAAACAAACCCTTCTATGATTCCATTGTTTGTTAACCCACTCGTAGATGGAATTTAAAGGAGGATATTAGTAACACAATAACACAAGCTCCTAATTATGTTTCAAAATAATGTGTTTTCCATCATTATATTGCAGAGAGATTGCGAAAATTGATTTCAAACAAAGATAAGTATCAAAGTTAAATAGAAAACCTTTTCGGATCTCTGTAATTTTATGTTTAAACGGACAAAAGAAAATTATCAACCATAAAAACGAAACCCATCTGGTAGTCTATTGTAATTGATTTGCTTCAAGGTTGAAATAACTAATAAAATAATTACATGTATCCATATTTAAGACTAATATTTACATAATAATTAGAAGTTTGATAGATGGAGAGTAGAAACAATTTATGACTGCCGACAAGAACGATAGAAGGAATTCATGAAATCGTTTATGAGTATTTTAAGGAATGAGAAAAAACAGTGTTTTTGCAGCATTTTACGGAATTGGACCATCGCACCTTTGAAATGGGAATGTTTTGACTAAAATTTCCAAATTAAGATGTGTGTAGTTTGCTGGTAAATACTAGACATTTGAAAAACAAGTTTTTACATTTATATTTGCTTATAGTTTACTAATCGAGTGGATAGAAAGATAAACTGGGTGATGTGAATTTATTAAACCGTCGTTTTGGAAATTTTGAATTGGGGGAATGAGTACATAGTTTGACCAAAAACACATGTATACGGATTTCGTAATTCAGAGAAAAAGTAAACAATTGGGACCCAAACTTAAATCATACATGCAATATATTTTAAATCACATACATTTAATATATTTAATTTAAATGCTAAATAATCTTTATAAGAAGGTTTTATATGTAGATGCTTATATCTTTGTTTTACTTTTTCAGTTTATTTTTCTACTTCATATTCATTTCCAAAGTAAAGTACATCAAATGAAACTGCTGCAAATCTGACACACACAAGCATCTATATCACTTGTCAATGTCAAATTTAAATTTCAAATTTAAATGTCAAATATGCCCATCGGTCTGACGGTTTATAGTTGTTTGCTTGTGTACAACTAAGGTTAGTACCACGAATAGCAAGTCGGTCTGCTCTTAACTACGCTGAGAACGATAACGTCCGCATCTGCCGCATCTGAGGCTATTAATAGATGAGGGAAAATAACACTTTTGCTGATAAACAAGCAAAGTGGTATGTTTTGTAACCTCGTTTAAAGTGCATGCTACATGTACTACAGCGGGGTTAAAATTGGTGATCCTGTGAAACTTTCTTTTGTACTCAACAGATAGCGGCGATCTTTTGTATTTACTGGTGCTGACAACGAAATATTGTAAGGTTAAGCTTGTTTATATTCACAGTTTTCAATTCATAAAACGTTGAACATGAGTTCACAAATTGCTACAGATATACTTTAGAAAAAACCAAAAACTTCTTTATTATCGCTAAATCTGAATACAAAAAAAATAAAATATAAAGAAATATTTTTTTAAAAGGTAGGCGGCGTAAATGCTGACTTTGAAATAAAGTTAGCAATTAACGTTTCTAAATAATTAAATTGAAAACAAAAGTTTAACTATTGTGTTTTGTTTTGTTTTTTCACTTGTAAGTCGCATATTCACCGCATGAAATGTGTGCAATCATTGTCAAACCACACATTAGTGTAAGTAGATACAAATTATACTACTACCGGAGTGCACATCATATGTGTCCTCACATGCCTTATTATGAGTATATTTCTTCACCATCACAATATATCGTATGTTAATATTTGATTTACACGCTGTTTTATTTCGACACATTTAAATCACACATTCATAGCCGCATCATGCGTAAATGGGTCTTATGCGATTCGGCCAGCGTATCTTAAGTCCAACATGTGCATTTGCGCAGTCTGGTCAGAGGCGATGCTGAGTTAGCTATATACAGTAGAATTGCAATAACTCGAGCTGGCGATTTCTCGAAAACTGGCGATTACTCGAGCATTAAAGAAAGTCCCTAGCATTTTCCTTTAATGTCTATATAAAAATACACGCGATAACTCAAACATGCGATTTTCGATAACTCGAGGTCGTGTGCCGGTTCCTGAAAGGCATTTCACACCTAATTAACTGGCAATTATTCGAGGACTCTTTCTCGTCTGGTCGGTGCTAAAATATTCGAGTTGTGAAAACAGCGCAATCAAGCTGACAAAAGACGCTCGATTAGGTGTGAAGGTAGTTGCATTTTGAGAAACACTGCAAATTGTCATCCTTTGAGAAGCAGATGAAAGCTTAACAGTTTTAATGATAATTAAATAATTACCAGCAATCGATAATTATCGCGAAACGTTTTCCGCCATCAGTTCCGGGAAGCTAATGGGTTGCGACAATCTTCAATCCTTGACTTTGCGCAACACAAGTCTGACTAATGTACATAAAATGCAAAGTGTGTAGTGACTATGTTGTTTTTAGTGTGTGTTTTTTTCATGCGCATGTACGTACCTTGTGTGCTTTTATTAAAATTATTATGCTAGATGTACAGTGAATATTGATGAGACATTTTGATTATATATATGTTTTGTGTGTATGTTGAAATAATTAAAAGAATTTACGATCATCTTAATTGTTTTGTTTATTATACTGTAACCTTAAGCGATTTTTACAAAGCCTTTCCTTTCTCTAGCACGGTCTTAAATAAATAATGCGTTTGCGGTCAGAATTAAGCATTATCAACCGAGACATTGAAAACAAATAATACCATGGATTACTCGAAACCTGCGATTACTCGAGCATCGATGTCGGTCCCGTGCTTCCTCGAGTTATCGCAGTTTTACTGTATATGATTGGCGCATATGGAATACGACCCATTTTCGTACGACGAGGATCATTAAAAATTTCATTGCGAATTGTAAATGGCACATTTAAGCACAATGCTTTTCGATACAAAATTCAATTCAAAAAAGCAAAATTGTAAATAAGGGAAGCTTATACGGGCGTTCAGGAACGATTTCCAGTCGTGCTGACCGAGCACGGTAAACATTTTTGGTTGGATAAATAAACGATTTTCCTCTTATCGTGACACTTTACTATTTTGGTAATGTTTGTTTTCTCATATTGAAAGCGAAACTGTGTTTATCGATAGTCAATTATATATTCCCCAGACGATTTAGTGAACGACAACTGACCCTGAACTTCTGGGAGATGAATTTCAACGCGTAATTGTAACAGGGACAAATGTCCTGCTGGGATGAGATAACACTGGGCCACAATTTGTATCGTTTGAACATACAGTGATTAGTCCGGAATTCCTTACACTGCACAGTGCTACATCAATTGCGGTGAGCACAGACAGTGATGTAGCCAAAGTTCAATTCAATTTTATCTCGAATCAGCCTATGAAATATTCAAAAAGATTCATGCGTGTCTGCTGGCGTTATGTAAAAGTCTTTTAAGGAGAAAAGCTGGGTAAAACAGCTACGCCGAAAAAAAGCGCATTAGTGCTCTACACCCATGTTTAGGTCAGAGTGGTTGACACCGTGTGAACTGCTAGGGTAACAAGTAATGCATAAACAACAAAGTAAGGATCAACAGGACTGTCTTTATGACTGCTTAATTCGTAAATAAAACGTATTGCTCGCAGATATATTTTTTATTATCTTTATTAATTATCTTATTTAATATTTTGAATTTGTATATAGGGGCCAAATTTATAAGTTTTGGACAGGGAATTTCCCTCATGAAATTATATTCTTAGTGAAATAGGTATTCGAAATTCCAACAATATTCATTCAATATGATGTTGATTGCAAATTGTCTTTATATTCCGTTCTCATTACCATTTTCAACATATTTCTATCCTTTCAGAACGTCAAAAAAGGGTCATGTTGTTGTTATTTTGTCTAAGTTACCTCTATAAAATAAATAGTATGATAACAAGTGCGCACAAATCTCGACCCGTGCGTAATGACACACTCTTTATAAATTTGAAAATGAGTTGCGTCTTAAATTATGCTATAGCGAACAACTTCAGTGCCTCCAGCGCTTTGATTATAGCAACAGCAAGGTAATTTTTCTTTTAACAGAGGTAATGTGTTTTTATTTAAAAAATGTTTTGTCCTATTAAATAGTTTATATGTTTCATTTTATTTTATTACAATAAATGAAAATAAGTAGACTATTTGTATAAGAAATATCTATAAAACAGTCTATGTATATTAATAGTATCAGCTATAACTAATCATACTTCCTTGAGATTTACTAATTTTAGTAAAACTTGAAATGTTTCCCAATTTAATTAGTTCTTAAATATGTATTTTTTTATTAACAGCCGTTCAGTTAGAAAAAATAAATACAGTTTTTAGAATGCAACTATTATATCTGCCAATTATCATTCGAATGTACAGCGTATTTAAAACAATTCATGGCTCTTACCTTTACATTGAATCCTTATTTTTTATTTAAATGTGACTCCTTATGTTTTATTTTAATGGGACTTACCGGTGGTCATTTTTCTGATTAAACCAACATATATTAAAACATTGTCTTAAGCTGCAAATACATTACCAAAATACTTATAAGTACAAAAGTATTTTTTTTCTAAAAAATAGAATTCTTATATATTTGAGCAAAACATGTCCCTTTTACTATATTCGTAATATGACGCATACATTTGCATCAATAAAACATTCATACATAAAAAATATATATGTATATGATCAATATAAATATACATTGATATTTGAGATAAAACCTTAACAGATGTTTGAAGCCTCAAACATTTAAATAAAATTAATAACTTACTTATGCCAAAAACACATTTGTGTAGACTCAATCAAATGTAACATGGTCCGCAAAAGTAATCACCTACAAATACAATGTGATCCCACTTAACGGTTAAGTATGCATTATAATTTTTCAATATTTATTCCTAATTATGTCTAAAGCCTTAAGGAAACAAACAAAAGTCCATAGTAAATACCTAAAATCCATCATCTTATTCATTATTGCTTAATTTTCATGAGTGAACTTTATCCAGAAATAAAATTTCAGCTAGGTAATTAAAAAGCATGGATGACACATACATAAATAAGATAACTTTGAGCATTTGTTTGCAGGGCTCAACATTAACCTAAAAACCAACTTGCCCTGCCAGGCACGTACTTAGAAAATCTACTTGCCGTGAACGTAAAGTCACTTTCCCTAACATGAAATATCACATTAACTGTAAACCTCATATTTTTAATCAACATCAAAATGATACACCACAAAACCGTTTTTTTGTGCACATTTACACAATGACTACAGCATTTTTAGTCTAATTAAAGTCTAAATGTTATGCTCTTTGTTCTTATTTACACTTGCCTGGCCGGACAACTAGATTATAAAATAACTTGCCCGGACCCAACTTTTACTTGCCAGGGGCAATAGGACAACTGTTAGTGTTGAGCCCTGGTTTGACAAAAAATAATGAATTTTTTTTTGCAGTGAAAAAATAATTAGTTTTGTAATAAAATCTAATATGAAGCAATGAGATATTTAACTATTTATTGCCCTCATGCACACTTTATAGACATTGGCAAGGACAAAACATTTAACAAAAATTAGAGTCCTTAACAAACAGGCAGCTGCAAGCAAAGAAGATGGCCATTTTAAGTATCCTTAATGTGAAATTACAATATTTAACCAATCATTGACCTTCATGATTGGATACCTCTGTTCACTTTACCACACCTGTTCTTTGATATGAGAGTCAGATAAAAGGTACCACGTCACTCATCTGTACGTTTATTCATAAATTAAAAGATCAACATTGCTTCATGCAGGGTTTATTGCGTTTTCATGTTTATTTGTATTTGATGAGTTTTAACTAATTATATGACCACACAAGTTGGTGACCGTTATTTTCCTACTCAATGACTTTTCCTTCTTAGAATAAGCATGGCGGTCTAAACGTTTTAAAATTCATTTTAATGAAATTCATTTTTCTACCAGTCAACAAATTAGTTTCAGTCTGGAAATTTATGACTTTTGGTGAAACAAATTTCTTGAAGTATTGAAGCTGTCAGAACGGCATACTAAGTATGCATTAGATAACATTGGGGATACTTGAAAAACAGATGTTTTAGCTTACCAAATGGTAAATATGTTAACAACACGCAAAGTGCAACACATCAACAGCAGGAGTATAGTGTTAAATAAATAAAAATGAAAATGATGCATTACAACTGTTTTATTCCGCTCCAAAGGATAGTTTTACTCTAGCGTTCATGCCTTGCCTGTTTAACAAATTTATTCAACATGTATAAACATTGTTTTATGTGCATAAACATATAACAGATGCATACGAAATAATCCTAAATATGAATAAAATACGCTTCAGAATATGCATACTTACAATTTAATAATACCACATATACATTGGGCCTTTATTTTTTTATTTTC
The DNA here is from genome assembly GCF_020536995.1 of Dreissena polymorpha. Classification (NCBI taxonomy): domain Eukaryota; kingdom Metazoa; phylum Mollusca; class Bivalvia; order Myida; family Dreissenidae; genus Dreissena; species Dreissena polymorpha. The sequence continues at coordinate 73,065,112 of NC_068356.1, forward strand.
GGGTATAGATTTAAATCGTCTGGACTGGACTGGTTTTTAATCTCATTATTTTGTCGTTATAACGCAATACTGGATACATCAATAACATATGGAAAACGCATGAACAGAACGTATGGGCCCAAACCAATTAAAATTTTGCTGTTGACCTATATATTTGCATAGATAAACTTAAGCATAAAACACTCGCATTTCCTTGTAAAGATTTACTGATGCTTTCAAAGGAAAACAAATATGTGAGAGATTTGATGAAGGACATCAGCGGTTTAAATTAACGTGTGTTATTATTAAACATGTCAAATGAAAAAAAATCTTTGCAAGATTAAAGTAGCATTAGAGGTAAATAGATTATAGTGGTGTTGAAACGGAAACGCCAAAAGTCTACTTCAATATTTTGCAGTAAACAAGAAAGTTCCTTCCCAGAGGCAACCCCGTTCAGAGTGTTTAGAAAAAGGTTCCTAATATGTAATTGAGTCTCGCTCTGGGAACATGGGGAACATTTTACGTTAAAAGGAAGACTTTAGCGACAGTTAAGGCTGAACATCTTGTTCCTGATTAGCCTGTGCTATCCGAGATAACACTTCAGACACATGTATTAGAACCCATTTTCCAAGAGCGAGGCTCCATTGTAGTGCGTACAGGCATTTTGTACTGTTTAAGTTGCAGTGAAGTCTGGTACCAAACAATCTGTCTTGGATGTTCAGTTGGTAACCGCACATATTAGAATGATCTGCATGTATCACAGTTATCTTAAAACCCTAACATGATCATTACTAAACGTATTAACTTCTGTTAAAAGACTGAACCCAATGTCAAATGTCCAGCAGCAAAAAATGCCCCTCTTTCCGTACCACACAGCATCAAACATAATACACCAAACATGATACTAATTGCACATAAATCTGCTTGTTTAACATGCCACCCTACATGTTTTAAGCAATTTTCCTTAAATTCTAATTTTAATCACCCATTATCATGTATTTTTAATCTCATAAAGCTATAAGCATAATGAACTTCTAGTCATTTGCAAGCATATTCATTAAACCTTTGCTCTAACGAAACAGCTACTATGTAAATACAAAACATATCAAGAACACTGGTATCATAAGTATTCAAATATAAAGTTTATTTATGAATGCATGGTATCGAACACAATTTGGTCTACAACAGCAAAGACAAACATTACACCATACTGTGATCTCTACGAAACCTACCACCTGGGCTGATTAATGCAAACAAACCTCTTGAAAACATATATCACCTGAATATCTGTGCAAACATAGACCTGAAATGTCGTAATGATACTTTGATAAAACTTTGCCGGCATTTCTTGTCATGCTTTGTCTTCTATGTTTCTATCTCTGTAATAAAATTAATTATTTGAAGAATGCAAATTCACTTAACATTCAGCTGTATAAGTCGTAACGTATTATATTAACGTGTATGTGTAAAGAGCTATATATGGGCCTTGCTCGGGGAAAATTGGGCTAAATGCTTGTGTAAAAATTGACGTTCCAGATTAGGCTGTGCAGTTCAGACACGCGAATCAGGTAAGATAATTTCCACCGTCACTTGATTTTATTTTAGAAACGATTTTATTAAAACATAAAATGTCTATACACGAGGACAATATCGTCTTTGTTGAGCCTGTGCCCAGGCTAATCTGGGACGCTACTTCATTCAGTTGCATTAAGCCCTGATTTCCCAGTTTGCAGCTTATATGTTGTTGTTGTTTTTTGGGGTCTGTGGGTCCGAATTTTTTATAAAAAAACACTGCCTTACGGATCTATAATGTTATCTTACTCTTGCAATCCAGATTCATAAGAATGCTTCATAAATTGCTTCATCAATTGCTTCATTAATTGTAACTTTATAGACCTCTATTGTTATATAAAGATTTACGAGTCAAGCTTTATTTTGTTATTAATGTCTTGTTATATATAGCAATTATCCCGCCGCCTTTTGCTGTATGCATATCGGCAATAATTGTTGCAAAGTGTCAAGGGTGCTGATATTTTAGGGCTTCCCAGGACACGACAATGTAAGGCCTAAACGAAAAATGTGTTTATTTCACCTAGCATAAATATTCGATAGGCCGCAACTTATTTTTTGGAATTCGAAGCTGAGTTTTATAAAAATGTCATAATTTGAACATTTTACTTAATTAACAATTACGATAACACTATTTTCTTGCTACATTCGATCATATATGCTAAATTATCTCACATTTACAAAAACTAACTCACACAATGTTTCTGAATGTTATTGTATATTCGCATAGAAGTGAGAAATCATGAAGTAAAGAAAACAACAGCTGTGTTTGAACTCCCCAACTGCACTTTGAAGCCGAATTGCAGCTTATTTTTAAAACAGGTTACGTCCATGGCCGGTAATCGACAAAGCAAAACTCGATGTTGATCTGTAAGGTATGAAGGTAGACTATGCATGTATACATCACAAATTAGTAATGGGTTTTCAACGATTATTTTTAGTTTTGGTTTATATTCCTGAGTTAACGTATCGCAGTAGTATAAAAAGACGTGACTTTGTTCTAAACATTAATGTAATTATACAAAAGTGAATTCATTTCATTCTTTCAATATTAACTTTTATAAGGAAACAGAAATACAAAAATACACGTCTCAATCAGAGGGAGAGGAACTCTTCTATATCGATTAATTCATGAGTGAATCCAAAGGAAATTGTTTACTAAAATGGCCTATTTTATACTTACCGCGCGTTAAATTGTTGTCAGGGGTTAGCTAGAATTTAGCATCATTTTGGAACATGGTAAACATAATTGGCAGAGAATGTATCAAGGGTTGGTGATGTTGGTGCAATAACGCTAATAAACTTATTTTGAAGGACGTGTTTTAGTTTAACATGGTTTCGAACTTTTGTGTTCTGTTGAAAATGAATATATGACACAGAATAAAAGTATTGCGCTTTCTCTAAGGAAAACATATTAATTGTAATGCCTCGATAATTCTATAAATTATGACACTTATGAAAGCGTCCTTTCTATTAAAACATAATATACCACTTTTCCTTTTCTGATAAGTTTCATGGTTACCATGTACCTTTCAAAATCAAAGTTTTATAGAAAGCTTTTTGTTTCATTAGAATTCCTCTTGCTTCAAAGATTGTCTTGATTTGCTAGTGTACACCTTTACAAAATTTCATTTCCCATTCTACCTGTTTTGTCATAGAGGATTATACAGTAACATATCAAATCGTGTGTGCGTTTGTTTTTATGATGAGCCGCGCTCTGGTCAAACGTGGCGTACTGCATGTGCGTAAAGTATTTCCCAGTTGAACCTGTGCAACATACCCAGGCTTATAAGGGACGGCAAATTCTGTGGAATGGCAAATGCTGTGGAATGTTTGGTATGAATAACGTATTTTCAAAACGAAATTCAGTTAATCAAGATTAGCCTGGTACGACATTTTACACATACTCATAAGGCTTGGTTTTCATAGAGCATGACCCATACCTTAAATCCTTTTTTCATCACACAGAGCGACATCATCAGCAAATGTCGTCAATTGATGATGACGACGCTCATACTGAATTTTACCCTCCCGAACACGCAGAAAGCTTGCGTCATTGAAATTCTTGACAATTTTGGCATTAACCCGAAAAAGTAAAGTGCACTTATGTGATTTATTCTGACAATCGTTGCAATGTTAAAATGTCTATACAAATATGGATGACCCTTCCTCTTTATTCACTCAAAAGTGACTGGAACAAGTTATGAGTCTTTGTTGAAAACTGTTTGGCTAATTTTATTCTGGCATTTTAAGATACTATTACAAGCATGTGTTGAACACTATTCACTCTGAATACATTTTAATTGTCTACATTTAACACCTACTGTATTGGAATCCAATGAATATATGTTGCCATCCTCACATTTTCTGAAAAAAAGTGTTTATACCTTAGAGTATTTGCAGGGTGCAGAATCAACGGGTTTTTTACACAGGCTGTACAGAATGTATACACACCGTTAAGAACTTTATTTTCGCAAATATCTGCAGTTATTGAAATACTGTTGAAAAAACCGTTAATGCATTTTTTCATATTTTCATGTTTTGTCATGATTTTAGTGATACAATTCATCACTCACATGTCTGTAGATGAAGATGGATACCATTTATATAAAAATTAACTTTCATGTTATTTTCAAGGAGCAGGACGTTTGTTTCGGACGATTCTCAAGTGGAGACGGATCCTAACGCCCCTGAGGAACTGCGCGCGTGCATGCAACAGACTATAGATGAGTTCATGGGCAGCCCCACTGAGGCGCAGAAACCTCTGGAATATGACGTGTAAAGAACGCAAACTGCCATTGGTCCATTTACTAAGTGTGTCATGATTCGACATTTCTGATTGGCTGATTAATGCTTTTTTTCTGTTCCAGACGATGATACATGAACGCAATATGATTGATTTCTTTATGCAAATTGGTGTTTTCGATTTCGTTTAATGTAAGCAGACATTGTCTAGCATATGTAATTTTGAGCTTCGTCTACAAAATAAATATTTGTCAAAGGAAAATACCCACGTGGTTAATTAGGCAAGATATTTTTCATTCAGTTTAAATATCTGTTAGTCCCTAAAACAAAAACTCATAGTTAAAGTGTGCAGTGTTCCTAGATTGCTGGTATAATATGCTAACTACACTATTTGTGACACAGTGAAGTTTCCAGTTGATGATGATTTCTATTCTACATCCATCATTTATTATTTCAGCTTCAATTTTGGAGATAATACTAGATATGGTTCACTATTACAACCACTATCATACGTTCCAAAACTAATGCCAAATTTATGTTTTATTATACTGTCATAGCTGTTGATTTTCATCACTTTTGTGTTTTATGTAAAAGCAACTTTCTTCATTATGTCATTGTTTCTTAAATAACATTTTTAACATGACATGTTTAACGATAACATGGTTCTTCGGACGGAATGTATGCATCCATTTAATAGATCAATTAAATGTGTACACTTGATGTAAGGTTAAATGTTGACTGCTATTTATACATACATAGATTTTTTTTGTATTACCCCCTTGTTATACGCTTGTATCTTATGTTTATCTCATGTGCTCGTGTATTCATTAGAATCTGACACAATTTTAATATTCACATTTACATTTGTTTTGTTACGGGTCAATCAAATGACCAATTTGATTGGCTTGTATCACCTTTTCTAAACGTTTAGATTTTTTATATGCCGTGCTGTTACTGTATATTGTAAACATTATTCTTAATACATGCTTAAGTATGAATCATCAGTCATGTTTTGTTTGTTGTGACATATTTGTGTCGATGTATTAATTATGACTGCAAAAGATACGAACACATTAATGAGCACAATCGTTAAATACTGTTTTTATAAAGATCGATTAAACAAATCTGTCATATACATTTACTTAACACTTTCTCAATCCAGGTATATATAAAAAATGTAATACCACACATATATTATCTGGTCTGTTTTGTTCATAATCATTACACTGTTTAATATCGTATTATAAACATCCTTGAACAATTAGGGTATGAAAAGACGAATACCCTACGAAAGTATGAAAAAGGTACGTAACGAACAATACACTGTATGATTTAGATGCTGTTTGTGGCAAACGCGTCACCAAAAATGAATTATTTTTAGAAATTTGCTTTTTAATGACATGTTTAAATATAAAGTCATATTTTTTTCGTACAGTTAAAAACAAAAGATCAACTAGAATCTGAAAGGTGCAAGGTAACAACGTTTGCAGCGGGAAATTATAGTTCAATTTATTAAATTATACATACATTTTCATAAAAACAACGTATGATTATGTTTATGTAATCATGTCATCACTTTTCACATTTTATGAAGCTAAACAGCAGTGTCAGTTGACGTTAATAAAAAATATTTCATACCCTTTTCCGGGTATATTATTTTATACATTTTCAATCTGGGGTACCAGAGAATACACTACGAAAAATGAACTGATTGGCATGCTATGTAAATATATATGTAAATGAGATATTGTTTGGATGTAACAAGTTGTTTTCAAATTAACACACACAAATGCACTATCGTAGCACCATATATCATCCCTCCATCTTTGCTGCAAATACATTTGTTGAGGTATTCCGAGTGCAAGGTGATCGTTCATCTCTTCTCCAAGTTACTTACTGCGACACGGGACAATGTCATTGGCGCTTTAGTCTCCGCCTAAAGATCGCACGCATTCAATTACACACTCTAGGCATTCAGAGCTGCATTCACACATGGAGTGACAACAACCTACATCTGACGGTTGTGTCTCGGCAACTAATCCTGGTTGACTGTCAACGACTTTACAATTAATAGCCTTTGGCTGTAGTTCTATGACGCTATCAACGACTGGCTTCATTCTTTCTTTTTTACGACAAGTATTGTGTTAATATTCAGAGTCCAATTATGTCGAATTAGACGACAAAGACTGCCTTCTATTTGCAAACTATGTACACATACCTTGCATCAATGAAAAGTGAATTGTATCGTGATAAAGGGGCCTTTTCACGTTTTGGTAAATTGACAAAATTAAACAAAAATGTTTCAGATTCGCAAATTTTTGTTGCAGTTATGATATTTGTATGGACACTGCAATACTAAGTATTTATCATGCTCTAAAATATCCATAATATGCATCTTTTGACGATTTAAAAACTTGAAAATTATAAAGCGTTGCAACGCGAAACGATTGAAAAATTTTGAGAGTTCTGTTGTTGTCGTTATATTTTGTGACACTACGAGAATTGCTAATATTAAGTATAAAATACATCAATTATTGTATAAGCACGGATGGCCGAGTGGTATAAGTGTTAGACTTTTACTTCAGGGGTCGGTGGTTCGAGCCCAATTGACTGACTCGTCCTTGTTTTCTTTCTTTAATTTTATTATTGTGTTTTTCTGGAGCTTTGTAGATCTAATGTTTACATTTATCAATATTAAGCATTAAATGACAAACTTCAATATATTCCAGAATCTGTGAAAAGGCCCCTTTAAGGTTTAGACCTCGGATGTAAAGTTTATGAAAAATACTTGATACTTTAACAGCGAGCGTACGTTCTAAACAGAGCGTGAATATTGTTACAAAGTTACTTGGTGTAAATATTACTTAGTGATTCATGCGATTAATTAGTTACGCGCAAAACCTAATCGGAAAATTATGGCAAACACATTTAACTTTTGATAAAAAGGTGAGAAAATAAATATTCTTCTAGAAGATGAGTCATTAAGTATCTATTCATCTTGTAAGCGATTTAAACTGGTCTCAAAGAAAGAGCGACATTCAAATTTAACTGACATCAAATAATTCAGCTCTTGTGCAATAAAAAAACGTAATTTATGTGAAGTTTATGACCTTATGCATGAATCAGTTTTGAAATTACAAGTTTGCAGATAAAAATAATTTATTGATTGGGCGTGTCAATATTGTGCAATTGTATTTTATTAAAATTGTCGCGGCCGCCCCGACGAAGACCCCCAAGAAAATGTGTTTGTTTAATTATCTGTTCAATACAATAATGATTTATTTCAGATATAACTTAATGTTTGTGAATAGGATGTTAATTCATACTAAACAAATGTTCACCAAAACATGAAGCTTTTACCTAAATATAAAAATAGCTAAACACATAAAATAAAATAACATTACTTTGACATTTAAAAGATAGGAAATATACAGGTAATACATCGTTGTATCTTACTTATCTGACCATATTTTAACAAACTAAATCTTAATAACACTGCACACTGTTCGGAATTATTGATGTTCAACAACTTCGTGTGATTTAACTTTATCAGGGGTACATTATAAACCTTAATGCAGGCAAACTAACTTGGATGCGGGTCATAAATCATCTTTCAGTGCGAGTACAAACATGTTTAAGCGTAAAAATTCAATAGTGTACACATATTTTACTCATTGGACATCATAGACACATATTTAAAGGGTTATCAAGCCATTCTTCACATACATGATTACGCCATATTAATGACTGTCATTGACTTAATTGTAAACAGAATCTTAATGTTCATATTGGAAAAATATATCATAATGTGTCAGACAAACATGATCAACTATCAAGACGTCCTTAAAATTCACTTTAAATATTAAAGGTTTTTTAAGGACGGTTATTAAACCTCAGTCGAAGTGGTAAAATACCGATAATATGCCATTACATGATTGTTAAATAAAAAATCATAAAGGCTGTGATAAATCTTTTTCCAAAAAATGAAATACATGTTCCAAATAATTTATCCAAATTTCATAGTTAATATAGTTAAAGCTCTAAATTGAAATGCTCAGTTTATTGTCAACTATCATAGTTCATTCATTCTCAGTTCAAGGTTAACTTGTTATGTTCATAAGATTATCTTCTCATGTTCTGTTTATAGAAACTGGTAGGCGCCAAAACATTCCTAAAAATGAAAGAATTTGTAAATTGTGTACACTTAATGAAATTGAAGATGAATACCATTTTGTTTTGATATGTCCTTTATATGATAATTTTAGAAAAAAACAGTTTAACCTAATGTTTACAGAAGAAGACCAAGTATGTTCAAAGTTTTACACTTATTTGATGTGACCAGAAAATCAAACTGATTCGTCGTGCTAATTTCTGTATTATAGCATTTAAACTTAACGCCGAAATATATACTTTGTTCTCGGATTTGCAATTTTCTATATGATATCTAACTACATATTTTTTTCTCAATCAATTACGGATTTTGAACATCCACTTAACGTTATTTAAAACAAATAGTAAAGAGCCTTCTCTTACATATAACATTCGCACAAAAACATATATTGATTAGTAAAATACATAAACAAAATTATTGTTACTTTGATGCATGTGTATTTATTATTGCTTCATTGTTATTTTGACGATGTGCTGTATATGCTAAATATCTGTTCATAACTGGCATTGACATACCATGGTTATAATTGGAAAAAACAATTGGTCAATAATTGTAGTAACTGGACATGACTTACCATCGTCATATTTGAAGAAAAGACACACCACCGTCAGCAGTTGTCATGATAGACCAGATCATACCATGATCATAATTAAAACAAAAAGGGCCATGCTCTACAAGTATCACTATAATTTAACAAATTTGAGCCATGTAAATGTATAGTAAATACAAAAAAATACATAGTAAAACTGGACTTGGTAAACCGTTGTCATAATTGAACAAACGATCAAACATAATCCATCATGGTCCTTAAATGTCTTTATTAAGCACAGTTCAAAAGCAATTGCTAGATTAATGGACTATTGCTGATTACCTTCAAATTCATATTTTAGTTGAACATGTATTGATCATTAAGCTTCGTTTGCAACTAGTTATTAATATCAGAAGCAAATATTATTGCATATTCAAGAACACTGGGTAGTCATTCTACTTCTAATTATATTTTCTTAGCTTCAACATAAACATATACATCAAAAAGTTAGCAGTATAACCTACTCAAAGATAACACTATAACTATCATTGAAAACTGGACCAAAAAGCATAACATTGTTAGATTTGCATGTTTAACTTTCCGCCGATTAGCAAATGGAACTACTTTAACATGAATTTATCATCCTTTATCTAACTTCAGCCCATCTTGTCCCCAATAAAACTAGATATTACTCCATCAATCTCCTCAAAGAAATGTGCTCTCGAAATAATATACAAGAAAAAGCTGAAAAGCGTTATCAGAAAGTCTTAAACATCCATGTATCAGCAATTCCTGAATTGACATAATAAGATCATTATATCATGAAACGGATTGATAAACAAAACACTTAAGGCCACTAATCTCTCAAACGTTATATCGATGTCAGTCTAATCCCACATTATGCGCGGCAATTACTCAGTAAATGAATGAAAATGAATATCCTCACTTTTTGTAATCTGAAATTGCTTTAAACCAGTTGCTACATAGTTAAATCATTTATCTTGATTTGATTTAGCCGAGGTCTTAATTAAATTAAAGATAGATGCTTGAAAGCTTTTATTAGTTATAATTTCATATATTTACAATTATTGATTATTTATTTTGAGGTTTAACAAAATATGCTTGATACATTTCATGCTTTTGCAAACTGCTGATTATTATTGACGATAAGAGTAAATTTTGACATTTAAGCCATGAGTGCATTAAAGATATTCCTTCTCTTTTGTGATAACTTAAAGTCACTGATGCATTAATATAAATTAGTTTCATAAATAACGTTAGAACCCATTAACACGTGATTTAGTTGAATGCTTAATATCATTCTCAAAGTAAACTTTGTTTTGTAAATGATGCTTTATCATAATGGTGTTCAGCCTGTTGTATTTGTAAATTCACACACATTATTTGTAAAGTAGAGACTTTGCCCATATAATGGCATCATTTCATTTGATTTTTTTCACAAAACTGTAGTATGGATATATAACAATTCCCCATTCTCCCCCGACCATACACACATGAAACTGTGGCCATGTATTCATAAACACCGTTTAAAAATACATTTAAATGTATTTAAATAGTAATTTTTCCATGACGTTTTCATCTAAAATAATTTTAGATGAAAACGTCATGGAAAAATTACTATTGTCTCCATAGCTATATATGTGAGGTATATTACATATAGAGGTATATATAGGTAGGTACGAAGAGGAATGAATAAATACTACTCTATACGACTTAACCTTCATTATAATAACATATTTGTAAACCGAAATCAAAACATATAATTAATTACCTTCAACACATCCTTACTGCTGCATACAAAACACTTGAGACCGGAAGCTATTCTAGAAATTGAAATATTCTCTCTGTAGCAATTAATCCTTCCTTGTAACATCCCTAGGATCCATAGTGTTCAATATAAGGCCAAATCAACATGTCATTCTTTTCAATGCAAAAAAATCGCGCCCTCCAGTAGTGATGTGTCATGTCTGTTCTTGTATTAGTATACCGAAAATTCATTGATCTTCCAAAATCAGTATGACATGTTTTGCGGTTAAAATGGGCATGCTAATGATGATGGCCTATTATTTTTACGGGTGTCAAAGGACTCTGCAATGTCAAGTCTTTATTTTCCACACAAAAAATCACCTTACATTTATTTTTATTATTTTTTATTAATGAATGGATATGAAAATGTAACATGTTGATTCAATGACCCCTCTTCGCACGACTTACCTTCTCTTCATTTTAGATAAATGTGACTGGTTCTATTTGCTATCCGTATCAAGTGACATATATGAGAAACAAAAAAACAATAGTAAAAATTGGGACAATTGTACTCCAAATGGTACGCGATCTTTCAAACAATACTTTATTAAAGGCATCTGAATAAAATAATGATTATTTTTCATGAACATATTGCAGAACAAAAAGTATCATTGTATTTTTCCTTTGAAGCATCAGGAACAATTTGTACAATAATAGAACATCTGAAGTTTTAAAATATCATTTGATCACATTTGTGTTGGCGTCACCTGCATGTAAGTTTTTCATTGAAAGCTGAAGATTAAAACTTGAAAGAAACAGATATCAACAATACATGTCGTAAATTATACTTGACAAGATATTGCTATTATCATCAAGTCCTTGCAAGACTTTGCATCTGATAACAAGTTTAGCATTACAAATCAAAGACGATATTAATCAAAACATTATCTTTGTATTTGTAGGAGTAGTGTTCATGCATAAAGGAATATTTATATTCCAGTAAATAAATAAAAACATATTCCAATTGTATTTGATAATGTTAGTAGTATAACCAGACAAGGAAAGAGAAGATCGAAGATCGTGTAACATTTCCAACGAAAACTTCAAAGATCCAAGTTGTTTGATTCCAACGATTACTGAACTTCCAAAGATGACTTACATGCAGTTTTCACACAGTTACCATAATTTTGGCATAATCAAGTACCATCAGACTTTAGAAAGATATGCAGGTTTTGACTAAAGTATGAAAGGAGTGAATTGCATTGTTTTAGCAAAACGTGTGGAAAAAGGTATAATATGAACATAATCTCAAATGTCCGAATTTATCAGGGATACTGTTCAGTAAAAAAAAACAGTATGTATTTACTATTTTACAGTACAAAACTATAGTATTTAGTAGATGCAAAATTGCGGCCGCGAAATTTATTTCCAATCAAGCTTGTAAATGTTTCCTTATTGCATGACCGTCTGGCATGTATAGTGTGGGCCTTTCTGTATGTCTGTATATCATGTGCTACTTTTTGTTCCATACTCAAGTATGATTATGGAATTTACCCATTATACAGTTTTTATTTAAAAAAGGACATGCGACATATACATGTATATGGTTACCACAACAAGGTGATTTACATCAACCAACAATAATGTTCAAACATGTTATTCAATATATGATAATATATACATGTGTTTGTTATTTTGTTTTCCTTTACATTTTTCAATTAAGTTGTTGTATTTGCCCTGCTTTGGTTGTTTGTCATATATGCTTACAAACAGAATAATTAAAGATGAAGTGCATATGGTTGGTATAAAACTACTGGATTATGAAAGTGTAATGTGTTTCTATTTATGTTCAAATATATGAAGTGAATCGTTGTTAAGGGCTTTTAACGTTTAATTGTGAAATAATTGATATAACAGTTCATAGTAGGTGTTTGTTTTCCGTATTTCATGCTGACTTTAAAATATTTCATTATAATAATAATAATGTAATTCACACAGTTGTTAACCGCTGGTATTTTGAAGGTTTTGTTGAAGGTATACCCATAAGACTTGTTAAAGCCACACACCTTGAAATGAAATAAATTGCATATTAAATTTAAGTATAAATAAGAAACATATTTTATTTATGCCAATTAAAATAAATCTGGTGGTTACAAGGTAAAAATCCGTCTCTTTTGCGCTTTAAAACTTAAAAATAATCGCGTTTGTCGAAATGGAAGTATACGTCTAGAAATACTACTTTCGGTTTAAAGAGCTGTACCGTTTGAAAAATAATAAATTACTTGCTTACTAGGCTATATATTTAGTTTTATCTATCTCAATTAGAATATATCTGGTGGTTACAAGGTAGAAATCCGTCTTTTTGCGCTTTACAACTTGAAAATAATCGCTTTTGTCGAAATGGACGTATAAGTTTAGAAATCCTACTTTCGGTTTTAAAATTTAAAAAAATAATAAATTACTTGCTAACTAGGCTATAGATTTAATGAAAATTTTGCACACTTTCAAATTGCATCTATGTATTGATTTACATGTGCTTCATTTCAAGGTGTGTGGCTTTAAGAATAAAAGTACTAACAATTATTAATTTCTATTAAATTGTTATTCAAACAGTACTTCAATATACCTCAGCCTTTGCACCTTGCATGATGTTCTCTTGAATAATCAACATCAATGATTCACTGACACACAATTATTTCCAAGCATTATCATGATATGCTTCAGACGCTTGTGGACATTATAAATCATGATGTAAACTTAAATGCCTCTTTTCTTACCTTATTTGTGTTTTATCACCCAGAGGGGAAACATAACAAATAATGGATGTTTAGGTCAGTCAGGCCCTTTTCTTTATTAATCAACTAACATCCAGTGATTGTGCTGAGTCTCTTACTATACGACAAATACATACGAAAATTAAAAAAAAAAAACAGATAACATGAACATAGCATTTAATATACAAGTCGTACTTATGAAATTTGACACAAATAATTTGCTCATTTTATAACTCCAAGTCTAAACGTGTCATTTATATTTGGTATATTCATCAAATCAACAGATAAATTGGAACTATAATACGATAGCAAATCAGCAAAAGATATGTCTACATTCAGGTACACCTGTTAAGACATGACGTTAATAGTCATTTGATATCTAATTAGACTTATTTAATTAAAAGGTATTTCAAAAATCAAATACTTATTTTTTTCCAAAATCTTTAAATCATGAGGCAATCTCTAATGTGTGTCTGATTAAAATAAGTTTATAATTATTCCTTCCTTCCTTCCGTGCAAATTTACTTTAAATATAACATAATTTTACACTTCCTTTTCAATACCATGTAGATGTAAAAAAAATACAAACATACAACATGACCAATTATGTTATAACAATTACTGTCCATATAACTTACTTTATCAAATTTCAGCTTTCCTAAGTTATCCAAAAGAACAGCCTATAAGATAAGTAATTGCTTTACATTGATTGAAAGCCTGTAATTTTCTAACGTAAATTAGGTGACACGCCATGCGATTATTATTTTACCTAGCTACCTATTTGGATTCTATTTAAAAAAAGACAGTAGATAGTTACACAGTTCAGCACTTATCCTTTAAAAATCACCCGTATGCACTACAAAGTACAATAAGCAGCAAAACATTTGGGCCATTGAATTTTCTTTTCGTAAATCTAAAACAATTTTTAAAAATGTGTTTTAACTAGAATGTTGCTTTATTGATTTTGTTGCATGCAAGTCTTTATTTTCAGACTGCAGTTCGGTGCAAACAATTATCAGTCCACAATTTAAAACGAACCTTCAGGCCGCTTGATTTACGGCCGCGTCATAACTGCACGAATGAAGCCACGTGTAATAATTTCTCTGTCAAATGATTGTAAATACTAGTATGTAATGACGCATGCCGCATACTTATTCATGCAGTCAGTTTTACAGTTTAATAGTTAGGCATTACAACAGTATCTGCAAACAGAGAGTCGTAAAAATGTGGTTTGCATCGATTAAAATCAAAGTTTTCATAATGATTAACAGTTTTCATATGTAATTACTCAGCAATATGCAATGATGAACTGTACACTAAGATTTGTATAGATCACGTTTAACATTTCTTGTTAAGATTGATTTTTACATAATGCAAATGAACAATTATGTTTTGGGTTGCACACAACCTTCTCTATTTCAACTGCACTTCAAATGCAGACAATTGTTTGTACCGCCATCCATTTACACAATGGTCTGTTGGTATCCTTTAGAACAACGGTATCATATATCTTACAGGAAATAAATATCATTATGCAACATTAGATTAAAAGGGAGTTTACCAGAAAACTGTTACATCTACTATAGAAATGTAAAATGAGATACAGCTGTTTTACTACCCATCCCGATTATCTTCTACCTCTCATACACAGATCAAACCTTGTATCACAAAGCTCAACATGCTCATGACATGACCAGCATTAACAGTGGTAGCATGTAACATCAGTTGTTATTGAGTCAGGCATACCACCATTAGTTTTGATAGGAAATAATGGTCAATATGGAGTTTAAACCCTATATGAAGCACTGGTTATGATACGTTTGAGCTGCGCTTTGGGAAAAAGGGGTTTAAAGAATGTGCATACAAATAATCGCCTACCACATAAATGGTATATTTCGTTTAAAGGTAGTCTCTTCTTAGCAAAAATCCAATTATGTCGAATCAATAGAGTTGTATATCTGAAACGTGGTTTGTTAAAGTTATGAAATGTCGTTATTTCCGGTCGATATTATATATGGAAAATTGTTGTTTTAGCTACCATTTTACCATTTTTGACACTTCCCGTCGCAACCTAGCTGATTCGCGTTAACAGTTAGCAAACATATTTAAAAACATTCAACAAAAATCGCTTTATTTGTTGAGGAGAATAGTCATTCCAATATTATTTCAACGAAACACGGGTACAATGTAGCAATGAAGGTATGTGAATGATGTATAGCTCCATGTTGTTTAACATTTCATCACGACTATTTTCGGTTTTCCTTGAACAAAACATCAAACAAGTAATTATATGGACAAACTGTATATATGAAGAATACAACTGCCAGATGCATATACGACAAAATGATGCCATTCTTAAGCTGTCGTTGTAAAATTAAGGTGACTGAGTCAAGCATTTTATTACATAGGACCTGTATTCACCAAGTTCCTAGGGTAAACCAAAAATGCATGTTAATAAATTAATAAAATTCCTTAAGAATCGGACTCCTTATTGTATTGGTATGTTCACATTAAAATAATTTAAACATGTCAATTATACGATCTTATTGTTAACATGGGTGAATATTAGGATCTTATTGTATTCATGTGAATTAGACGGCCTCAAGTACATATGGATTAAGTGATTGATATTTTATCATTTTGTCAGGTGACATTTTTTATGAAAAATCACCTGCAAATGTTCCTTTATTAAAACAGTAATTAAGATTTAGGGGAACAGAAGCCCAGGAGACGTTTTTAACATTTTAAATTAGTTACGACTCTTTAATAGGTAGGCATGTTTTTTATTTAAAATGCAAAATGATAGTTTGCGAGAATCGCAACCGGTTTACGAGACTTAAGTTACTTACGAAGATTTACTGAAGAGGACTTCAGGTTGTTGTTTTTTTAAAGCGTCTTTATTCTTTTTTCATGAAATTATCATACCGAGTATTCTTTTTGATTTCTTTTAAGTCAGATAATAGCTATATATATTGTTTGTGTTTTGAACATGATACAAATACTCCGCAAGCATTAAAAATATGTATGTCCCCGAGCGAATGTCACGTGTAGTAGTAATTTTGATGAACAACAAATCTGGTATTTAACACGCAGTTGTTTGCCTTTACTTAACAATAAAATCGCAATACATGTATAGATAAATAAAATATGACTACTTCATTTTCGAAAACCGGTAGTAATATTGTACATATCCGCGAACCGCTTTCGCAATACGAAAAACATACGTATACAACAGTACAACAAGATGTAACAAGAGCACCGCATAACGGGTGCTAAAGCTCGGCTGCGGGTGCAGTTTTTAATCAATGAAAGCTTGTCCGATTTGTTTAGAGGTCACAGTGAACTTGACCTTTGACCTAGTGACCCAAAAATGGGTGTGGCGTGTAGAACTCATCAAGATGCATCTACATATGACGTTTCACAGTTGTAGGTGGAAGCACCTCGGGTTTTCTCCGAAATCGCCAAGCTAAACACTAAGTCTGACATAATCGTCGGTATTCCATATAAACAAAATCATTATTCCGCGATTGATGCTGCATACGTCTTTCAAGTATGTTTAGTTCATTCAACTTATCAAGAAATAAGGCCAGCAGATGCAACAGTTAAAGTAGTTAATCTCTATTATCTAGTAAAGGGTACAACATTGAAGACCCAACTGCTCCTGGTTACTGTCACACTGACGACATGTTTATCGAACAATACACTAACAAGTTGATGATTTTGATCAACATTCACTTTCATTTGCCTTACAAATAAATGTGCCCACATAATTCGCACAAAATCGTGCATAATAATCTAACCGTACCAATCGCGTTTTACTGCATCATAATTACCGCTTTCGGCATTAGCTAATCGTACACACGAAAATATGTATATTAATTATGCGATCTCTCTGATTCAATGCCTTTGAATGTATCTTACAGTATTCAACACTAAATACACAATGTAGTTCGATGTTTATCGTTATAAATGCACGTTATTCGCCATTTTAATATTGCCTGAAGGTTATATAACAGTTAACAAATTGATATCAATCACATGTACACATACTTGGCTTCATATGAGGTGTATTAAAGCATGTACCCGAATTATCCTGATCCTTATTCGAAATGTAAAATCATATCCTTTAAAACAAATAATATTGTGATTGTTGGAGACATTTTCTACAACCAACGATGCATTGCATCAAACCATATTCCTAACAAAAACACGGCAATAAATCTTCCCGGTTCGCAATTTGTTAGTAGTTTCAATGTTCACGAGCTCTTTATGCGCTCGAGGCTGTATCATTTGAGGACCCGGGGTATGTCCCAGCATTGATACGTATTTACCTAGTAGACTCGCGAAAGTTGGATCAAGTTTTAAATTAATGCTCCAATGTCATGCTATTTAGTTTTTATATAAATGTATTCTGCTCTGTGTTGTGTGCCCGCAGTACGTAGAGGAAACACCTCCAGTCGGATACGTTAAGGTATGGTCAGATTAGATGATGACCACCAATCAAACTTATATGCTCGGAATGGGTGTCGAACTCGGGCTACCTATGTGTGAAGCGAAACAACCCCGATTCACTGCCTACATACTTTTATTGGACACATGCTTTTGTCTCTGGTGGCAAGCATACTATTTCTAGAAGTACTGTATTTACCATGCACGTTCATAGATCAATACTGAACATATACGATCGGATTATTGCTCACATTTGACGCCAGGGGTGCAAGTGTGTGCGATTTAATTACCCTTTGTTGGCGATAATGCTCACTGGCGATATTATGAATCGAAGGCTGTTAAGTGTTACATATTTCGTGGTTTATAAAGTAGTTTAATTGAATAAATCAATTTAATTGCAAGTAATCAATGATATGAAATCATTAACGTGAATGGAATCGTGAGAGAATGTCGTAACTTGACACCATTGATAGCGCGGTGAAGTACGCGTTCGCTATAAATCTATAAAGAGTGACGATAATAGTAAAATCAGATGCTACTAGAAATTCGACGTGAAGGGACTAGACATTAAACATGAAGGGACTAGATATTGGACAGGGAGTGACTTAAAATTGGATATTAGCCTGTGCCATATGCGCATAGGCTTATCAGTGACAACACTTCTCGTATTTATTGTGTTTCTTATTTGAAGGAGGTCTCTTCTTAGCAAAACCCACTTTAGGCGGAAGGTTTTGTCTTTGATAAGCCAGTGGGGACTGTCTAAGCTTTATTCGGTTAACACAGGCTATCACACATGACACAAATATTGCTTTAAGAGAATGACTTCTTTCCTGGAAATCTCATCCAACCATACCCTGGCCGCGCAGGCTAAATATTATGAACATGTGAAACACCCCTAATGTAATGTAACGTTTAAAAATATCAAAGAATACAGATTTTGTCAAACGCGTATTTAATAAAACGTTAACAGTTCAATTTCCATAACAGGTCACACAACACGCAAATTATACGCGCAAAACCTAATCTGAATATTATTACAAACACATTTGAAATTTAATGAAATGTTAGTAATTAAATATTTTTCTAGAAGATGAGTCATTTAATATCTACTCATCTTATTAAAGATTTAAACCGGTTTTATTGACATAAAGATTAATCTAAATTCAAAAACCCATTGCCAAACCTATTGAAAGGAAAAACATGATAAATGCCAAGTTTATGACTTTCAGCATGAATCAATTCTGAAATAAAAGTGTACATATAAGAATAATTGATTGATTTGGTATATTCATATTTGTACTTGCATTTTGTTAAAATTGCCTCAGTCGCTTTTACCACCCCCATATGTTTTTAATTCTCTATTGAATACAATCATGATTTATATGAGATATCATTTAGAGTCTGTGCATATAATGATCCTTCAAACTATAAAATGGCACCAAAATATGACGTGTCGATTTAAACATACAATTGACCGAACAAATGAGATACACATGGTACAAATGACACGCAAATGACAAGCAAGGTATACACGCAATACAATAAATACTTGTTTCGTAACAAATTGACCATGCGTTACGCCAAAACTATTTCCAACCTATAGTATGATAAACAGTACAAATTGTTCAGAACATTATAAACCTTAAGGCATGAAAAAAAACTGGATGAGGGTCATAAATCATCTTTCATTGTCAATACAAACTTGCCCAAGCCTAAATGTTCCATAGTGTACAAAAGTCATCTTTACATTTAGTATAAGGACAATTTAGCTATTCATGTTCATGATTATGCCATATTAATGACCGTCTTGACTTTTAAACAGAACCTAAATGTTGATATTGAACAAAATAAATATCATGAATATGTAAAACAAACATGGCAAACTATCAAGGCCTCCTTACACTTCAGCATTTTTAAGGATTTTTGAACGAGGGTTTAACCTTAGTGGAACTAGTAAAATATCCATAATATTCCATAATATGATTGATTCAAATTATCATAAAGGGCTGTGAGTTAACATGTTAACAAGAGGTTCATTATCAAAAAAGTGTATACAGAGTTCATAGTTTTAGATAGAATATGATCTTAATTAACATGCAAATGCCTTGTGCATCGTCTACTATGAAAAGTTCATGGATCGGAAATCATGATTAAATACATGTATTGTTATAACTTCAAATGGTATAACATGGCCCTAGTTGAAGAAAAGAAACATGGTCAACTGTGTTACTTTAAAGCCATTGTAAACACAATCCAACGGTCATGGTTAGGTAAATGACCTTAATAGACTATTTCTTTACCTTTCAGATTGATCATTGATTGATAATTAGGAATTGCTAATTATAACATCAGAAGCAACAATAATGGCATCATCACGGAGACTGTGTACTGGTTTTACCCAGGATATTTGCTAGACATTAAATAGAAATGTAAGAATCAAATGAGTTTAAATATTATCCGCTCATTTTAAGATTACACAACAATGTCATTATTGTACTGCCACTGAAAACGAGACCAAAACATTACCTCAATTAATTTACATGTTTAACTTTCAGCCGAGAACTAGAATGTATGGAATAACTTGAATATAAATTTATAACCATTTATATACCATCAAACATCATAACCTCCAATAAAACAAGACAGTACGCAATCAATCTCTTCAAAGAAATATGTGCACGAACTTGTATACGAGAAAATACTAAAACGCTTTATCAGCAAGACCTACGCATCCGTATATTAGCCATATATCTATTGACATAATAAGACAATTATAATTTGAAAAGTTTGATACACAAATCACTCGAGTGCACTCATCTCTCAAACGATATTTGATGTCAGTCTAATCCAACAGCATGTGCGTCAATTACTAATTAAATGACTGGACACCAATATTTCCGCCATTTTTTATCTGAAATTGCTTATAAACAGTTGATACATATTTTAGTCATTTATTTGTATTTGATTAATGTCAGGTCTTAATCAAATTATAAATTGATGTTTAAAGGCTTATAAGTTATAATTTCGTTTAATATTGACAATTACTTTGTTTTGCAGTTCCACAAAATATGCTTAAGTTGCATTTAAAGGGTTCTTTTCACGCTTTGGTAAATTGACAAAATTGAAAAAAGTTGTTTCAGATTCGCAAATTTTCGTTTTAGTTATGATATTTTTGAGGAAACAGTAATACTGAACATTTACCATGGTCTAATATAGCCATTATATGCATCTTTTGACGATTTTAAAACCTAAAAAATTATAAAGCGTTGCAACGCAAAACGATTGAATAATTTGGAGAGTTCTGTTTTTGTCGTTAAATTTTGTGAAACTACGAAGATTGCTTATATAAGGTATAAAATACGTCAAGTATGTGTACTTGGCGGAATAGCTCAGTAGGCTAAAGCGTTTTTACTTCAGGACTCTGGCAGGACTCCAGGGGTCACTGGTTCGAAACCTGGTCCGGGCAATGTTCTTTTCCATTTTTTAATTTTATTCTTGATTTTTTACTGGAGCTTTTACAATCCAATGTTTACATTTATCGATATAAAGCATTTAATGAATAAGTTAAAAAATGCCAAAATCTGTGAAAAGGCCCCTTTAATTTAGGTTATGTCTAAAAGAAATATAAATATATGATTGAAAGCTTATGAGTTATGATTCCATATAATTTGAAATTACCGATTATGTATTTGGTGCTTTCCCAAAATATGTTACTGACATTTCATGTTTTGCTATCTGCTGATAACTATTACTTATAAGTGTTAACGTTGCCATTAGAGCCATAAGTGTATTATAAATCTTCTTTCATTTTTGTGATCACTACAATCATTTAGGAATCACGCAATCTTCTCTTATTTAACGGTATTTAGTTGCACTGTTGTGTGGATAATATTTATATTCAAGCATACAAAATGCAGACAAAAAACTATATCGCCATCAATCTGTAAACTGCTCTGGTGGTATCCAAGAGCACAAGCTTTTCATATATCTAACAGGAAGTAAATAGTATTATGCAACACGCCTTACAAAGAGAGTTGAACACAAAACATATCATACAGAAATGATAACTTAGATACATCTTTTTTTACTATTTTTCTCCGATTATCTTCTACCTCTCGCACACTGATCCAACCTTGAATCACAAATCTAAACACACTCAGGACAGGACCAACAATAACAGTCGTAGTAGATAAAATCAGGTGTTATTTAATCAGGCATAGCACCAATATTGTTTGATAGGATATCATGTTCAATATGGAGTGGACATCCTATCTGAAGAACTGGCTGTGATATGTTTAAAGAAGATTAAAAAGCATTTGAGCCTCAGGCTCTGGGTAAAGGAGACTTAATGCATTTGCATAGAGTGTTGTCCCAGTCGTAGTACATGTAGATAACATGACTTGCTATTCAATCATGCATACCACCAATATTGTTTGATAAGATATCATGGTCAACATGGAGTGGATTTCCCGAAAAACTGGTTGTGATACCAGTTATCGATTACAATGTAAAGGGAAAATGGGGCATAATTCATGTGCGTAAAGTGTAAATTGGTTTCTGCAGTCCGTACAAGCTAATAAGGGACACCACTTTTCATCTACACTTGATTTTCTCAAAGAATGGATTTTCTTTAAACAAAAACTACCATTAAAGGGGAAAGTTTCGTCCCTGATTAGCCTTTGCGGACTGCGCATGCTTTTCTTGGTGAATTCTTTACGCACATGCAGTAAGCCTTTTTTCACAACGCGAGTCTCATTCATCATATGGGGCTTTCAGTCCTTGTGTATGTGGAGATAACTCTTGGAGTTCACCTGTACATGCATAAAAAACATGTTTAAACTTTATGTAAGAATATGTTAAAATTATTAAATATGTGCCAATAACAGTTTAAACATTTTAATGTGAGCAAGAAAATATTAATATGTGCGAATACAAGTTAAAAGTACTGCGCTAATAAATCTGTAATTTTGTTTTGTATACCATATTAAACGTTTGTTTACAAAGTTTCAGCCAAAAGTGTTAAAACAAATTAGACTTCTCAATGTAACGGATAAATCTGTACTTCTTTTACATAAACTACGGCAAAGTAGTATTATACTCAATAGCATTTAAAAGAGACGCAATTGTTGCCTTTTGAAAATACATTTCATATGGGATAAATAGATAAATGACATTGTTTAGTGAAAATAGGGCTTAATGAATATGCATTAAATGTCGTCCCAGATATTTGCGGACACTTTCTGATTTTAAGGATTTTTTTTGTTTAAAGAAACTCTTTTTAGCGAAATTCCAGTTTGGGTGAAATGTGTCGTCCCTGGTTAGCCTGTGCGGACTGCACAGCCTAATCTGTGAAACACGTTTAGCAAATGCGTTAAGTCCCGTTGTTCTAGAGCATGGCTTATTATTTTACAAGAAGAGCGGGGCACAAAACCCCTATCGGCCGCTTAATCCATTCAGGGAAGAGTCATATTTAAAAACATTCTACACAGTATATCGTATTGCTTTTATGTATTGCCATACCAATGCTATTTTAACTAAACATGGGTACAATGTAGCAATGAAGGTATGTGGAAGATGTATCGCTTCAGATTGTTTAACATTTCATCACGACTATTTTTGGTGTCCCGTTAACAAAACATCAAACAATTATTTATTCGGACACACTGTGCGTATTTAGAAAACTAGGAACAGATAACTTATTTATACGACACAACGCTCTTAAAAGTCAGCTTTCGTGGTTGCAATAAGGTGACAGGGGGGTCAAGCATGTTGTACCATGGGTCCGTAATCAAAACGATCCTTAGGATAGACTTAAGATCCTTAAATGTATCAAATTCATGACGTCTCGAACTATTGTGTGTGTACGTCTTTTTACATAAACATACTGTAAACAAGTAAAAATCACCTAAGTGAGTAACATTGTAGTAGTTTGTAAGCTGGAAAAAATGTATTTTTTTTAGAAAAAGTTCTGTCATTCAATTTAAACTTAAGTTACAATATTATTAGTTAACATTCATCGACAAGTGGCAACGATTTTTGTTTTACCGGTAAATTAAAATTTATCAATCGCGAGAATCGCAAATAGTTTACGAATCTTAAGTACGGTAAAGTTTCCGTTTTTTTTATAACCGGTATACAATATGTATGCGTATATTTTTTTGCCATTGGAATATTACTTCGTTTACTGTTTGTTTACCGTGAGAAATATCAATGGCAACCCATATGCCAAGTGTTTCCTGGTACATAATGTAAGTTCTCATACAGCATTTAACAAACTGTGCATGTCTCCAAACAACTGTCATTTGTAAAAGTTATTAGACTGTGAATGAATCTGGTGTTTAACACGCATTTTGTTTGCATTTACTGACAAATAAATCCAATTGCGTGTATATGTATATAATATATTACTACTTTATTTTCGAATACCGATAGTAATATTTTAATTTCCCGAGGAAAATGTTTGCGATACGAAAAATATACTTTTACAATAGTACACATTGAGTAGAGAGCAAGTCTTCATAACTGTTTGTACTACATAATTTACATCAATTCATTCCGCGAGTGATGATTAATACATCTTACATATATGAGTTGCGTTCTGAAAAAACTGGGCTCAATGATTGTGCGTAAAGTGTCGTCCCAGATTAGCCTGTACAGTCCGCACAGATAATCAGGGACGACCCTTTCCGCTTTTATGGGATTTTTAGTTTCAACGAAGTCCCTCCTTACGGAAAATCCAGTTAAGGTGGAAAGTGTCGTCCCTGATTAGCCTGTGCACAGGCTAATCTGTGACGACACTTTACGCAAATGCCTTATGCCCATTTTTCTCAAAACTCGACTTATACGTTCAGTTCACTAAAAAAGGCCAAAAGTAAGGCCGTAGAAGCAAAAGTAACAGTAATTACTGATCTGCTTAATGAACGGCACCACATTAAGGAGACCCATTTCATCCCTGTAAATGTCACACTTACGACCTGGTTATTGAACAAATACATTACAAATTCTATATTAAGATCTGCAATCCTTTTTATTTGCCTTAAACACACATTTACATGGATAATTCGCCCACAATCTTGCATAATGATCTTATCGTACCAATCACGCTTTATTGCCTATTGATTACAGCTCTCTGTATAAGCTTGTCGAACAAAAGTAAAATATCTATAATAATTATGCTTTCTCTCTGATTTAATGCATTTCATTCAATCTGATATTGTGCTCTACACTAAATAGCTCAATGCTGTCGTTCAGATTTTGACACGCCATTTACTTTCATTACAAAACCTTTTTTTTTTAAATACGCCATTTAAACCTTGGATGAAGATTATATGACAACTAATGAATTTATATAAAACACACGTATATATATTTAACATTATAAAAGTATTGTATTCTTGAACCGGATAATCCATATCCTAATTGCGATATTTGACATGATACTCTTTTTTCTATCATACCACCGCATTGATATCTACCTCGGCAAGCCTCGTCGTTATAGTATTCCACGCCTTGCCTGATATATTACAAAAAGATCAGGCAGTAACCTGTTATTCTATATTTAAACAAATGCTACTGAGATCTTTGGTGACAGTTAAAACTACAAACAATGCTGTAAATCATGGCAAATATCTCCGCTCAACTAAAAAAATACAACAAATCAAACAAGGCCATACATCTTTCTATTGGCACATCGTTCGGGTCGTAGCACGTGGTTTGGATTATACCGGTACAGACCGATAGTAGAAATGTCATTTAAATTTAGGAAAGTTAGGACGAATTTTTCATTATAGTTGCAATATCCAGCTTTTCAGTTGTAATGGCCAGATATGGTTATATATTGTGAGGTATTGTCAGTTACTATAATGATCACAAACCAAACTAACATATCGACTCGTGAGAAGCGGTGAACACGATCTCACTTTCTACATTCTTTTATTTGACACATGAATTTTTTCCTCTGGCAGCGAGCGAAATCGATTTATATAACGTGATGACGTGCAAAAATATTGATAATAAAAATAGGCGACGAAGAAGTTTTCTATGACTGTACACTATATTAATCATGCAAGTTAATATACATATACTGAACTGATATGATCAGATTAATGCTTACATTCTATCAATGTCAGTGGGTGCAAGCTTCTGCAATCGTATTACCCTTTGTAGTCGATAATTTATACAGGTAATAAAATAACGCAAAGGCTGTCAAGTTCCACATATTTCGTGGTTATCATTATGTTTAAGTAATTGAATTGAAGAAATCAAGATAATTGCAAGTGATCGATGATATGCGATCTCTATCATGAATCGAATCGTGAGAGATTTTCGTTATCATAAAAGCTTTGTTGATACGCGTGAGCTTTTGCTTATGTCTTTGAAGAAGTGAAACGGTGTTCAGCACGACAGACACGAACATGCCATTCCTTATTTCTACAGTGTATGTTATTTGTCCCATTTTTTTAACGGACAACAAAATAACCATTTACAAATTTCATGTTGGAAATTCAAATAATTCCTGGTAGTCAATAGTGCTTTATAGTTTTTGTTATTGACATAATATCCAACTTTCGTTCATTCGATTGATTGAGTATATTAATATTTCACAATTACATTTTATTAACATTGCAACAGTGGTTGTCAGACCACCCCTAAGAAAATGTTTTCTTTATTGAATAAAATAATATATAACAGATATAATTAAGTTTTCGTGCATAAATTATGATATTAATTCATATTAAACAAATAGCACCCAAACAAAGATGTTATACCTAAATGTATAATTAACGGAGAAAAAAAAAGTTTACATTGTACATGAAGAAGAAAAGCATTATATGGAAAAATAAATACTCTTTTCCTAATAAACCAATCATAATTTACCCCCAACAATGGCCCAACCAATCTTTAAGTAACACTGCTCACTGTTCAGAATTAATGTTCACGTTTTCACGATTTGATTGAAAAAGTGGAATTTAAAAATAATCTAATCTTGTATGCTGGCAAAAGAAATAACTTGGATGAGGGTCATAAATAATCTTTCATTACCAAATAAAACCTTGTCGAAGTTTAGATATTCAATAGTGTACACATATTTTACTCATGGGACATCATAGACAAATATTTAGAGGGTGATCAAGACATCTTAAACATGTAATATAAGGACAATTTACCTCTTCACATACATGATTATACCATGTTAATGACCGTCATTGACTTAATTTTAAACATGACCTAAATGTTGATATTGAACAGAATAAATATCATTCATATTTTAGACAAACACTGGGTACCTATAAAGACCTCCAAATAATTTACTTTAACATTTTCAAGGATTTTAAAGCAGGGTTATTAAACTTTTAATTTAGTACAAGTACTAAAATACTGATAATATGCCATTATAACAGTTTGATTCAAACAATCACAAAAGGCTGAAGTAGAACATTTAAGCAACATGTACATTTGCAAAATAGTTTATCCGAAATTCTGAGTTTATGAGAGTATCTTAAGCTCTTAATTAAAATGCCTAGCTTTTTTTCAACTGTGAATTTATTATAAGTTCAAGGATCTGAGATAATGATGTTGAAAATTCATTGAATTGATATCCCTGATTGCCACATACATTTTGTTTAAGGATGGTTGCAAATCCCTTGAAATACGGTATAATCATAAAAAATAGAATTAGGTGTAAGGTAAAAAACAAGAGAAGTGTTTGTCAGAAACACAATGCCCGTATTGAGCCGCTTTGAAATAAAATTTCAATATATCATTTGGCAGGTTTAGAAATTATCTCCCTTTTACAGCTTATTGCTTCCCTTGGATTTTTTTTAACTTTTGACCTTGAAGGATGACCTTGACCTTTCACCACTCAAAATGTGAAGCTTCATGAGATACACATGCATGCCAAATATCAAGTTGCAATCTTCAATATTGCAAAAATAAAGGCCAATACTAAAGTATTGAGACGGACAGACACTGACGGACATTTCAACTGCTATATGCCATCCTACCGGGGGGCATAAAAATTATGCATTACAATTTTCCTTATGATATCTATACACACATGAAGTTTCATTTTGAAATCTTGTTGTGTATCTGAAGTATAGCTGTGAAAAGTTACATCATACAAAAACAACAATGGTCAATAAGTCTTATTTAGGAAAGTGTAGGGTAATGGTTCTTGTGCATAGCACTTCTTCCTATTTGTCAACTCAGGCTCATGAAGTTTCATGTTGAAATATCGTATAGTAACCAAGATATAGCCCTAAGAAAAGTTGCATCATACAAAAGAAAAAAAGGGAAATAACTCTTATTTAAGAAAAAGAATGGTTATGGTTCTTTAACTTGGCACTTCTCCTGTTTAATATCAACACACCCAAAATGTTTCATGTTGAAGCCTTTTATGGTATCAGAGAAGAACCCTGAAAAGTTACATGATACAAAAAACAAAGGGCAATAACTTTTATTAAAGAAGTGCATGGTTATTTATGCTGTGCATGACACTTCTCCTCATTAATATCTATACACCCATGACATTTCATGTTAATGTCTTATTAATATCATAATTGGTGCTATTTATTATATCACCAAGATATTATTGCATAATTGAATGGCACAGTGTACTGTTTTTTAACCCAGGTCATTTTCTTAACTTCAAAACAGAAAAATAAACATTAAATAATGTTAAAATATAGCACTATAATATCAACATTAAATGTCACTGAAAACTCGACCAAACACATAAGATTTTTTTATTTGCATGTTAAACTTTCAGCTGATATGCAAAATGTATGGAACAACTTGAATATAAATTGATCACCCTTTATCTACTGTCAATAACATCCTTACCTCCAATAAAACAAAATATAACACAATCAATCTCTTCAAAGAAATATGTGCTTGAAATAATAAACAAGAAAATGGTAAAAAGCTTTATCAGCAAGACTTAAGCATCTGTGTGTCAGCAATATATCTATTGACATAATAAGATGATAACATGTCATGAAAGGATTGATACACAAAACACTTGAGTCCACTTATCTCTAAAAAGATAGTAGATGTCTTCCTAATCCCACAACAGATGCATCAATTTCTCAGTAAATGACTGAACACCAATATTTCCGCTATTTGTTATCTGAAATTTCTTTAACCAGTTGATACATATTTAATCATGTATCTTTATTTCTGAAATTTAGGCAATGCCTACATAAAAATTGTTAATATATGTAAGGTTAAGCTTATTAGCTATAAATTCATATCACACAAAATTAATGATTATGTATTTTGATGTTTCACAAAATATGCCCATGACATTTTAGGTTTGTACCAACGGCTGATAATGTTTACAGATTATTGTAAATGTTGCCATTATTATTAATTAGATCTTCTTTCACTTTTGTGATCACTTAAAAAATCATTTATGAATCACTGAGGCCTAAACATACATTATATTTATAAATAACATTAGAACCCATTAATATGTGATTTATTTTTAATGTTCAAAAATAGGGTTCTTAAAATTAATTGTGTTTTGTCAAAGATGCATTATTATAATGTAGTTCAACTTTTTGCATTTATTAATTTCCACATATTTTATGTTTTATGTAAATTAGAGACATTTGCATTTATATAATTACATATTTTAAAATGATTTTACCCAAAAACTTAGGTTTTGATACAAATCAAATCTGCCTAAAAACTGGAACTGTGTTCATGCATTAGTGAACAGTTTAGAAATACATTAAATAAAAAAATTACCTTAAATGAATTATAAGTCAAGATGAAGTGACTATACTGTCTCCTGTTACAGCCATATATATATGATGCATTACATATAGAAGTATAAGCAGAGAGGCATAAATAGCAAGGAATAAATACTGCTCTTGACTAATTTAACTTCATATTATAGCAATTTTTTAAAACAATAATTGAAAACAAATTTACCATCAACACATTACTTACTAAATGCTCATTTTACAACTCAAAGTGTTAACTTGTTATAAGATTTGTTACACTCAAATCAACTGGTTAAGTTTGTATTGTGCTGAAATAGCAAATCAGCAAAACATATGACTCATAGGTATACTGAGTTAAAAAATATTTATTTCTGAATAATTTTACCCATTAAATTAAAATATATTTAGAAAATTCAAACATTATATTTCATAAAATCGATAAATTATTTGACAGTCTCTAATGTGTTTCTGATAAGAATAAGTTCATTATTCTGCCAATACTCCTTCAATGTAATCTTCTTCAATTTAAGCACCATTTGACACTTCATAATTCAATAACATGTACAATTTAAAAAAAGCAATTACCAAAATTACAGCAAGACAAATTATGATACAACAAGTATCAACGAGACTAAGGCTTTATCGAAATTCAGCTTTCCTTATAAAAAAACAACCCAAAAGATAAGTAATTGATTGAAATTGATATTAAGCCTATAATTTGCCACATACGGGCGAATTATCTGACACGACATGCAATTGTTATTTCACCTAATTACCCATTTGGATTCCCTTCAAAAAGATAGCAGACTGTTAGACAGCGATTTAGTTCAGCACCTATCTATAAACAATGGCCACACATACACAACAAAGTACATAAAACAACAAAACATTTGGGACACTCATTTATTTTTTCTGCATAAAGAATATAAAAATTTGTTATCACTAAACAGTTGCTAAATTGATTTTATTTTATGTACATTTTCAAGTTTAAAACGGCGGCTGACAATGCCAACTTTTGTCAGACTAAAATAGGAGACGAACCTGCGGGCCGCTTGATTTATGGACGTCTTACAACTGCACGAATGCAGCCATGTGTAATAATTTCTCTGTCAGATTATTGTACTCACGTAATTACGCATGCCACACTAAATTCATGCAATCAATTTTTACAGTTTTGCACTTAGGCATCATAACTGTATCTGCAAACAGACAGTCGTAAAATGTTGTTTGCATCGATAATACTCGACTTATAGGTAATTAATGATTAACAAGTGTAAATATTTGACTGCTTATGCAACTTTATGCCCAATGTACACTGGTTTGTATAGCTAAAGTTAAATATATATTGTTAAGATTGATTGTAATCTACTGAAAGTGTACAATTGTGTTTTAAATTGCATGCGACCTTCTCCGATTAAACTGTATTTAGTTGCACTTTTGAGCAGTTAATATTTATATTCCAGCATACAAAATGCAGGCAAAATCAAAGCGCTGAAGGCATTGAAGTTGTTCGCTGTTGTCGTCCTTGATTAGCTTGTGCGCATTGCACAGGCTAATCAGTGTGCACAGGCTAATCTTATTTGACGTGCATTAAGCCCCGTTTTCCCTGAAAGCAGCCAATATGTAAAGATTTCAATGATAAACACTAGACTGGCCAGTGTCGTCTTACAAGCTGGTATATACACTCACTGCAAGAGCAGAATCATTTGTCGTCTGCTGCAGACAGGCAGCGGCAATCGTCCCTAGCAGAGTGAGTTGCGGTTCTTACCGTAGCTAAGGCTTCTAAGCACATACTGATTTGCAAAATATGCTCTTTAAATTTAGTCGGCCGCTAACGCGACCAACTAAAAACTATCGCCATCAATCTGTAAAATGCTCTAGTGATATCAAAGAGCACAACGCTCTCATATATCTAACAGGAAATAAATATTATAATGCAACAAGCCATATAAAGAGAGTTAAACTGAGAAAACTGTAACATCCACTATATAAATATTAACTGAGATACAGCTGTTATACTATCCATCCTCATTATCTTCCACCTCTCATACACTGATCCAACCTCATACCACATACCTAAATATACTTAGGACATGACGGCCCTAAACAGTATAGTAGGTAACATAAGTTGTTATTGAATCAGGTATACAACCAATATTGTTTGATAGGGTATCATGTTTACCATGGAGTGGACATCCTATCTGAAGAACTGGTTGTGATATGTTTTAAGAAGATTCAAAAGCATTTGAGCCTCAGGTTCTGGGTAAAGGAGACTTTATGCATGTGCATAGAGTGTTGTCCCAGTCGTAGTAGATAGCATTACTTGCTATTCAATCAGCCATACCACCAATATTGTTTGATAAGATAGCATGGTCAACATGGAGTGGAGATCCCTAAGAACTGGTTTTAATGCCAGTATTCGAGTACAATGTAATGGGAAAATGGGGCATAATTCATGTGCGTTAAGTGTAGTACCAGATTGGTTTCTGCAGACCGTACAGGATAATAAGGGACACTACTTTTCATCTACACTGGATTTTCTCAAACAATGGATTTTCTTTAAACGAAAACTACCATAAAAGGGGAAAGTTTCGTCCCTGATTAGCCTTTGCGGACTGCGCATGCTTTTCTTGGTGAATTCTTTACGCACTTGCAGTAAGCCTTTTTTTCACAACGCGAGTCTCATTCATCATCAAGGGCTTTCAGTCCTTGTGTATGTGGAGATAGCTCTTGGAGTTCACCTGTACATGCATAAAAACATATTTAAACTTTATGTAATAATATATTAAAATTATTAAATCTGTGCCAATAACAGTTTAAACATTTTAATGTGAGCAAAGAAATCTATTAATATGTACAAATACAAGTTTAAAGTTCTGCGCCAATAAATCTGTATTTTGTTTTGTATACCATATTAAACGTTTGTTTTCAAAGTTTCAGCCCAAAGTGTTAAAACAAATTAGACTTCTCAATGTAACGGATAATTCTGTACTTCTTTTACATAAACTACGGCTAAGTAGTATTATACTTAATAGCATTTAAAGGGATCTTTTCACGCTTTGGTAAATTGACAAAATTGAAAAAAGTTGTTTCAGATTCGCACATTTTCGTTTTAGTTATGATATTTGTGAGGAAACAGTAATACTGAACATTTACCATGGTCTAATATAGCCATTATATGCATCTTTTGACGATTTTAAAACCTAAAAATGATAAAGCGTTGCAACGCGAAACGATTGAATAATTTGGAGAGTTCTGTTTTTGTCGTTAAATTTTGTGAAACTACGAAGATTGCTTATATAATGTATAAAATACGTCATGTATGTGTACTCGGCGGAATAGCTCAGTAGGCTAAAGCGTTTTTACTTCAGGACTCTGGCAGGACTCCAGGGGTCACTGGTTCGAAACCTGCTTCGGGCAATGTTCTTTTCCTTTTTTCTATTTTATTCTTGACTTTTTACTGGAGCTTTTACGATCCAATGTTTACATTTATCAATATAAAGCATTTAATGAAGAAGTTTAAAAAATGCCAAAATCTGTGAAAAGGCCCCTTTAAAAGAGACATAATTTTTGCCTTTTTAAAATACATTTCATATGGGATAAATAAATAAATGACATTGCTTAGTGAAAATAGGGCTTAATGAATATGCATTAAATGTCATCCCAGATATTTGCTTACACTTTCTGATTTTAAGGAATTTTTTTGTTTAAAGAAACTCTTTTTAGCGAAATTCCAGTTTGGGCGAAATGTGTCGTCCCTGGTTAGCCTGTGCGGACTGCACAGCCTTATCTGGGAAAACACGTTTAGCAAATGTGTTAAGTCCCGTTGTTCTAGAGCATGGCTTATTATTTTTCAAGAAGCAATAAGAGCGGGGTACAAAAACCCCTATCGGCCGCTTAATCGATTCAGAAAAAGTCATATTTAAAAACATTCTACACATTATATCGTATTGCTTTGATGTATTGCCATACCAATGCTATTTTAAATAAACATGGGTTCAATGTAGCTATGAAGGTATTTGGCAGATGTATCGCTTCAGATTGTTTAACATTTCATCATGTAGCAATGAAGGTATGTGGAAGATGTATCGCTTCAGATTGTTTAACATTTCATCACGACTATTTTCGGTGACCCGTTAACAAAACATCAAACAATTAATTATTCGGACACACTGTGCGTATTTAGAAAACTAGGAACAGATAACTTGTTTATACGACACAACGCTCTTAAAAGTCAGCTTTCGTGGTTGCAATAAGGTGACAGGGGGGTCAAGCATGTTGTACCATGGGTCCGTAATCAAAACGATCCTTAGGATAGACTTAAGATCCTTAAATGTATCAAATTCATTACGTCTCGGACTATTGTGTGTGTACGTCTTTTCACATAAACATACTGTAAACAAGTAAAAATCACCTAAGTGAGTAACATTGTAGTAGTTTGTAAGCTGGAAAAAATGTATTTTTTATAGAAAAAGTTATGTTATTCAATTTAAACTTAAGTTACAATATTATTAGTTAACATTCATCGACAAGTGGCAACGATTTTTGTTTTACCGGTAAATTAAAATTGATCAATCGCGAGAATCGCAAATAGTTTACGAATCTTAAGTACGGTAAAGTTTCCGTTTTTTTTATAACCGGTATACAATATGTATGCGTATATTTTTTTGCCATTGGAATATTACTTCGTTTACTGTTTGTTTACCGTGAGAAATATCAATGGCAACCCATATGCCAAGTGTTTCCTGGTACATAATGTAAGTTCTCATACAGCATTTAACAAACTGTGCATGTCTCCAAACAACTGTCATTTGTAAAAGTTATTAGACTGTGAATGAATCTGGTGTTTAACACGCATTTTGTTTGCATTTACTGACAAATAAATCCAATTGCGTGTATATGTATATAATATATTACTACTTTATTTTCGAATACCGATAGTAATATTTTAATTTCCCGAGGAAAATGTTTGCGATACGAAAAATATACTTTTACAATAGTACACATTGAGTAGAGAGCAAGTCTTCATAACTGTTTGTACTACATAATTTACATCAATTCATTCCGCGAGTGATGATTAATACATCTTACATATATGAGTTGCGTTCTGAGAAAACTGGGCTCAATGATTGTGCGTAAAGTGTCGTCCCAGATTAGCCTGTACAGTCCGCACAGATAATCAGGGACGACCCTTTCCGCTTTTATGGGATTTTTAGTTTCAACGAAGTCCCTCCTTACGGAAAATCCAGTTAAGGTGGAAAGTGTCGTCCCTGATTAGCCTGTGCACAGGCTAATCTGTGACGACACTTTACGCACATGCCTTATGCCCATTTTTCTCAAAACTCGACTTATACGTTCAGTTCACTAAAAAAGGCCAAAAGTAAGGCCGTAGAAGCAAAAGTAACAGTAATTACTGATCTGCTTAATGAACGGCACCACATTAAGGAGACCCATTTCATCCCTGTAAATGTCACACTTACGACCTGGTTATTGAACAAATACATTACAAATTCTATATTAAGATCTGCAATCCTTTTTATTTGCCTTAAACACACATTTACATGGATAATTCGCCCACAATCTTGCATAATGATCTTATCGTACCAATCACGCTTTATTGCCTATTGCTTACAGCTCTCTGTATAAGCTTGTCGAACAAAAGGAAAATATCTATAATAATTATGCTTTCTCTCTGATTTAATGCATTTCATTCAATCTGATATTGTGCTCTACACTAAAAAGCTCAATGCTGTCGTTCAGATTTTGACACGCCATTTACTTTCATTACAAAACCTTTTTTTTTTAAATACGCCATTTAAACCTTGGATGAAGATTATATGACAACTAATGAATTTATATAAAACACACGTATATATATTTAACATTATAAAAGTATTGTATTCTTTAACCGGATAATCCATATCCTAATTGCGATATTTGACATGATACTCTTTTAACTATCATACCACCGCATTGATATCTACCTCGGCAAGCCTCGTCGTTATAGTATTCCACGCCTTGCCTGATATATTACAAAAAGATCAGGCAGTAACCTGTTATTCTATATTTAAACAAATGCTACTGAGATCTTTGGTGACAGTTAAAACTACAAACAATTCTGTAAATCATGGCAAATATCTCCGCTCAACTAAAAAATACAACAAATCAAACAAGGCCATACATCTTTCTATTGGCACATCGTTCGGGTCGTAGCACGTGGTTTGGATTATACCGGTACAGACCGATAGTAGAAATGTCATTTAAATTTAGGAAAGTTAGGACGAATTTTTCATTATAGTTGCAATATCCAGCTTTTCAGTTGTAATGGCCAGATATGGTTATATATTGTGAGGTATTGTCAGTTACTATAATGATCACAAACCAAACTAACATATCGACTCGTGAGAAGCGGTGAACACGATCTCACTTTCTACATTCTTTTATTTGACACATGAATTTTTTCCTCTTGCAGCGAGCGAAATCGATTTATATAACGTGATGACGTGCAAAAATATTGATAATAAAAATAGGCGACGAAGAAGTTTTCTATGACTGTACACTATATTAATCATGCAAGTTAATATACATATACTGAACTGATATGATCAGATTAATGCTTACATTCTATCAATGTCAGTGGGTGCAAGCTTCTGCAATCGTATTACCCTTTGTAGTCGATAATTTATACAGGTAATAAAATAACGCAAAGGCTGTCAAGTTCCACATATTTCGTGGTTATCATTATGTTTAAGTAATTGAATTGAAGAAATCAAGATAATTGCAAGTGATCGATGATATGCGATCTCTATCATGAATCGAATCGTGAGAGATTTTCGTTATCATAAAAGCTTTGTTGATACGCGTGAGCTTTTGCTTATGTCTTTGAAGAAGTGAAACGGTGTTCAGCACGACAGACACGAACATGCCATTCCTTATTTCTACAGTGTATGTTATTTGTCCCATTTTTTAAACGGACAACAAAATAACCATTTACAAATTTCATGTTGGAAATTCAAATAATTCCTGGTAGTCAATAGTGCTTTATAGTTTTTGTTATTGACATAATATCCAACTTTCGTTCATTCGATTGATTGGGTATATTAATATTTCACAATTACATTTTATTAACATTGCAACAGTGGTTGTCAGACCACCCCTAAGAAAATGTGTTCTTTATTGAATAAAATAATATATAACAGATATAATTAAGTTTTCGTGCATAAATTATGATATTAATTCATATTAAACAAATAGCACCCAAACAAAGATGTTATACCTAAATATATTATTAACGGAGAAAAAAAAAGTTTACATTGTACATGAAGAAGAAAAGCATTATATGGAAAAATAAATACTCTTTTCCTAATAAACCAATCATAATTTACCCCCAACAATGGCCCAACCAATCTTTAAGTAACACTGCTCACTGTTCAGAATTAATGTTCACGTTTTCACGATTTGATTGAAAAAGTGGAATTTAAAAATAATCTAACCTTGTATGCTGGCAAAAGAAATAACTTGGATGAGGGTCATAAATAATCTTTCATTACCAAATAAAACCTTGTCGAAGTTTAGATATTCAATAGTGTACACATATTTTACTCATGGGACATCATAGACAAATATTTAGAGGGTGATCAAGACATCTTAAACATGTAATATAAGGACAATTTACCTCTTCACATACATGATTATACCATGTTTATGACCGTCATTGACTTAATTTTAAACATGACCTAAATGTTGATATTGAACAGAATAAATATCATTAATATTTTAGACAAACACTGGGTACCTATAAAGACCTCCAAATAATTTACTTTAACATTTTCAAGGATTTTAAAGCAGGGTTATTAAACTTTTAATTTAGTACAAGTACTAAAATACTGATAATATGCCATTATAACAGTTTGATTCAAACAATCACAAAAGGCTGAAGTAGAACATTTAAGCAACATGTACATTTGCAAAATAGTTTATCCGAAATTCTGAGTTTATGAGAGTATCTTAAGCTCTTAATTAAAATGCCTAGCTTTTTTTCAACTGTGAATTTATTATAAGTTCAAGGATCTGAGATAATGATGTTGAAAATTCATTGAATTCATATCCCTGATTGCCACATACATTTTGTTTAAGGATGGTTGCAAATCCCTTAAAATACGGTATAATCATAAAAAATAGAATTAGGTGTAAGGTAAAAAACAAGAGAAGTGTTTGTCAGAAACACAATGCCCGTATTGAGCCGCTTTGAAATAAAATTTCAATATATCATTTGGCAGGTTTAGAAATTATCTCCCTTTTACAGCTTATTACTTCCCTTGGATTTTTTTTAACTTGTGACCTTGAAGGATGACCTTGACCTTTCACCACTCAAAATGTGAAGCTTCATGAGATACACATGCATGCCAAATATCAAGTTGCAATCTTCAATATTGCAAAAATAAAGGCCAATACTAAAGTTTTGAGACGAACAGACACTGACGGACATTTCAACTGCTATATGCCATCCTACCGGGGGGCATAAAAATTATGCATTACAATTTTCCTTATGATATCTATACACACATGAAGTTTCATTTTGAAATCTTGTTGTGTATCTGAAATATAGCTGTGAAAAGTTACATCATACAAAAACAACAATGGTCAATAAGTCTTATTTAGGAAAGAGTAGGGTAATGGTTCTTGTGCATAGCACTTCTTCCTATTTGTCAACTCAGGCTCATGAAGTTTCATGTTGAAATATCGTATAGTAACCAAGATATAGCCCTAAGAAAAGTTGCATCATACAAAAGAAAAAAAGGGAAATAACTCTTATTTAAGAAAAAGAATGGTTATGGTTCTTTAACTTGGCACTTCTCCTGTTTAATATCAACACACCCAAAATGTTTCATGTTGAAGCCTTTTATGGTATCAGAGAAAAACCCTGAAAAGTTACATGATACAAAAAACAAAGGGCAATAACTTTTATTAAAGAAGTGCATGGTTATTTATGCTGTGCATGACACTTCTCCTCATTAATATCTATACAACCATGACATTTCATGTTAATGTCTTATTAATTTCATAATTGGTGCTATTTATTATATCACCAAGATATTATTGCATAATTGAATGGCACAGTGTACTGTTTTTTAACCCAGGTCATTTTCTTAACTTCAAAACAAAAAAATAAACATTAAATAAGGTTAAAATATAGCACTATAATATCAACATTAAATGTCACTGAAAACTCGACCAAACACATAAGATTTTTTTATTTGCATGTTAAACTTTCAGCTGATATGCAAAATGTATGGAACAACTTGAATATAAATTGATCACCCTTTATCTACTGTCAATAACATCCTTACCTCCAATAAAACAAAATATAACACAATCAATCTCTTCAAAGAAATATGTGCTTGAAATAATAAACAAGAAAATGGTAAAAAGCTTTATCAGCAGGACTTAAGCATCTGTGTGTCAGCAATATATCTATTGACATAATAAGATGATAATATGTCATGAAAGGATTGATACACAAAACACTTGAGTCCACTTATCTCTAAAAAGATAGTAGATGTCTTCCTAATCCCACAACAGATGCATCAATTTCTCAGTAAATGACTGAACACCAATATTTCCGCTATTTGTTATCTGAAATATCTTTTAACCAGTTGATACATATTTAATCATGTATCTTTATTTCTGAAATTTAGGCAATGCCTACATAAAAATTGTTAATATATGTAAGGTTAAGCTTATTAGCTATAAATTCATATCACACAAAATTAATGATTATGTATTTTGATGTTTCACAAAATATGCCCATGACATTTTAGGTTTGTACCAACGGCTGATAATGTTTACAGATTATTGTAAATGTTGCCATTATTATTAATTAGATCTTCTTTCACTTTTGTGATCACTTAAAAAATCATTTATGAATCACTGAGGCCTAAACATACATTATATTTATAAATAACATTAGAACCCATTAATATGTGATTTATTTTTAATGTTCAAAAATAGGGTTCTTAAAATTAATTGTGTTTTGTCAAAGATGCATTATTATAATGTAGTTCAACTTTTTGCATTTATTAATTTCCACATATTTTATGTAAATTAGAGACATTTGCATTTATATAATTACATATTTTAAAATGATTTTACCCAAAAACTTAGGTTTTGATACAAATCAAATCTGCCTAAAAACTGGAACTGTGTTCATGCATTAGTGAACAGTTTAGAAATACATTAAATAAAAAAATTACCTTAAATGAATTATAAGTCAAGATGAAGTGACTATACTGTCTCCAGTTACAGCCATATATATATGATGCATTACATATAGAAGTATAAGCAGAGAGGCATAAATAGCAAGGAATAAATACTGCTCTTGACTAATTTAACTTCATATTATAGCAATTTTTTAAAACAATAATTGAAAACAAATTTACCATCAACACATTACTTACTAAATGCTCATTTTACAACTCAAAGTGTTAACTTGTTATAAGATTTGTTACACTCAAATCAACTGGTTAAGTTTGTATTGTGCTGAAATAGCAAATCAGCAAAACATATGACCCATAGGTATACTGAGTTGAAAAATATTTATTTCTGAATAATTTTACCCATTAAATTAAAATATATTTAGAAAATTCAAACATTATATTTCATAAAATCGATAAATTATTTGACAGTCTCTAATGTGTTTCTGATAAGAATAAGTTCATTATTCCGCCAATACTCCTTCAATGTAATCTTCTTCAATTTAAGCACCATTTGACACTTCATAATTCAATAACATGTACAATTTAAAAAAAGCAATTACCAAAATTACAGCAAGACAAATTATGATACAACAAGTATCAACGAGACTAAGGCTTTATCGAAATTCAGCTTTCCTTATAAAAAAACAACCCAAAAGATAAGTAATTGATTGAAATTGATATTAAGCCTATAATTTGCCACATACGGGCGAATTATCTGACACGACATGCAATTGTTATTTCACCTAATTACCCATTTGGATTCCCTTCAAAAAGATAGCAGACTGTTAGACAGCGATTTAGTTCAGCACCTATCTATAAACAATGACCACACATACACAACAAAGTACATAAAACAACAAAACATTTGGGACACTCATTTATTTTTTCTGCATAAAGAATATAAAAATTTGTTATCACTAAACAGTTGCTAAATTGATTTTATTTTATGTACATTTTCAAGTTTAAAACGGCGGCTGACAATGCCAACTTTTGTCAGACTAAAATAGGAGACGAACCTGCGGGCCGCTTGATTTATGGACGTCTTACAACTGCACGAATGCAGCCATGTGTAATAATTTCTCTGTCAGATTATTGTACTCACGTAATTACGCATGCCACACTAAATTCATGCAATCAATTTTTACAGTTTTGCACTTAGGCATCATAACTGTATCTGCAAACAGACAGTCGTAAAATGTTGTTTGCATCGATAATACTCGACTTATAGGTAATTAATGATTAACAAGTGTAAATATTTGACTGCTTATGCAACTTTATGCCCAATGTACACTGGTTTGTATAGCTAAAGTTAAATATATATTGTTAAGATTGATTGTAATCTACTGAAAGTGTACAATTGTGTTTTAAATTGCATGCAACCTTCTCCGATTAAACTGTATTTAGTTGCACTTTTGAGCAGTTAATATTTATATTCCAGCATACAAAATGCAGGCAAAATCAAAGCTCTGAAGGCATTGAAGTTGTTCGCTGTTGTCGTCCTTGATTAGCTTGTGCGCATTGCACAGGCTAATCAGTGTGCACAG
Organism: Dreissena polymorpha; assembly: GCF_020536995.1. Classification (NCBI taxonomy): domain Eukaryota; kingdom Metazoa; phylum Mollusca; class Bivalvia; order Myida; family Dreissenidae; genus Dreissena; species Dreissena polymorpha. Next base: position 73,106,624 of record NC_068356.1, read on the forward strand.
GCTAATCTTATTTGACGTGCATTAAGCCCCGTTTTCCCTGAAAGCAGCCAATATGTAAAGATTTCAATGATAAACACTAGACTGGCCAGTGTCGTCTTACAAGCTGGTATATACACTCACTGCAAGAGCAGAATCATTTGTCGTCTGCTGCAGACAGGCAGCGGCAATCGTCCCTAGCAGAGTGAGTTGCGGTTCTTACCGTAGCTAAGGCTTCTAAGCACATACTGATTTGCAAAATATGCTCTTTAAATTTAGTCGGCCGCTAACGCGACCAACTAAAAACTATCGCAATAAATCTGTAAAATGCTCTAGTGATATCAAAGAGCACAACGCTCTCATATATCTAACAGGAAATAAATATTATAATGCAACAAGCCATATAAAGAGAGTTAAACTGAGAAAACTGTAACATCCACTATAGAAATATTAACTGAGATACAGCTGTTTTACTATCCATCCTCATTATCTTCCACCTCGCTTACACTGATCCAACCTCATACCACATACCTAAATATACTTAGGACATGACGGCCCTAAACAGTATAGTAGGTAACATAAGTTGTTATTGAATCAGGTATACAACCAATATTGTTTGATAGGGTATCATGTTTTCCATGGAGTGGACATCCTATCTGAAGAACTGGTTGTGATATGTTTTAAGAAGATTCAAAAGCATTTGAGCCTCAGGTTCTGGGTAAAGGAGACTTTATGCATGTGCATAGAGTGCTGTCCCAGTCGTAGTAGATAGCATTACTTGCTATTCAATCAGGCATACCACCAATATTGTTTGATAAGATAGCATGGTCAACATGGAGTGGAGATCCCTAAGAACTGGTTTTAATGCCAGCATTCGAGTACAATGTAATGGGAAAATGGGGCATAATTCATGTGCGTTAAGTGTAGTACCAGATTGGTTTCTGCAGACCGTACAGGATAATAAGGGACACTACTTTTCATCTACACTGGATTTTCTCAAACAATGGATTTTCTTTAAACGAAAACTACCATAAAAGGGGAAAGTTTCGTCCCTGATTAGCCTTTGCGGACTGCGCATGCTTTTCTTGGTGAATTCTTTACGCACTTGCAGTAAGCCTTTTTTTCACAACGCGAGTCTCATTCATCATCAAGGGCTTTCAGTCCTTGTGTATGTGGAGATAGCTCTTGGAGTTCACCTGTACATGCATAAAAACATATTTAAACTTTATGTAATAATATATTAAAATTATTAAATCTGTGCCAATAACAGTATAAACATTTTAATGTGAGCAAAGAAATCTATTAATATGTACAAATACAAGTTTAAAGTTCTGCGCCAATAAATCTGTATTTTGTTTTGTATACCATATTAAACGTTTGTTTTCAAAGTTTCAGCCCAAAGTGTTAAAACAAATTAGACTTCTCAATGTAACGGATAATTCTGTACTTCTTTTACATAAACTACGGCTTAGTAGTATTATACTTAATAGCATTTAAAAGAGACATAATTTTTGCCTTTTGAAAATACATTTCATATGGGATAAATAAATAAATGACATTGCTTAGTGAAAATAGGGCTTAATGAATATGCATTAAATGTCATCCCAGATATTTGCGGACACTTTCTGATTTTAAGGATTTTTTTTGTTTAAAGAAACTCTTTTTAGCGAAATTCCAGTTTGGGCGAAATGTGTCGTCCCTGGTTAGCCTGTGCGGACTGCACAGCCTTATCAGGGAAAACACGTTTAGCAAATGCGTTAAGTCCCGTTGTTCTAGAGCATGGCTTATTATTTTTCAAGAAGCAATAAGAGCGGGGTACAAAAACCCCTATCGGCCGCTTAATCGATTCAGAAAAAGTCATATTTAAAAACATTCTACACATTATATCGTATTGCTTTGATGTATTGCCATACCAATGCTATTTTAAATAAACATGGGTTCAATGTAGCAATGAAGGTATTTGGAAGATGTATCGCTTCAGATTGTTTAACATTTCATCATGTAGCAATGCAGGTATGTGGAAGATGTATCGCTTCAGATTGTTTAACATTTCATCACGACTATTTTCGGTGACCCGTTAACAAAACATCAAACAATTAACTATTCGGACACACTGTGCGTATTTAGAAAACTAGGAACAGATAACTTGTTTATAAGACACACTGCTCTTAAAAGTCAGCTTTCGTGGTTGTAATAAGGTGACAGAGTCAAGCATGTTGTACCATGGGTCCGTAATCAAAACGATCCTTAGGATAGACTTAAGATCCTTAAATGTATCAAATTCATGACGTCTCGAACTATTGTGTGTGTACGTCTTTTTACATAAACATACTGTAAACAAGTAAAAATCACCTAAGTGAGTAACATTGTAGTAGTTTGTAAGCTGAAAAAATTGTATTTCTTATAGAAAGAGTTCTGACAATGTCCTTCAATTTAAACTTAAGTTTCAATCCTATTAGTTAACATTCATCAACAAGTGGCAACGACTTTTGTTTAACCGGTAATTTTAAATTGATCAATTGCGAAAATCGCAAATAGTTTAAGAATCTTAAGTTCGGTAAATTACGACTGCTTATTGAACCAGGTTTCCGTTTTTTAAAACCGGTATAAAAATATGTATGCGTATATCTTTTGCCATTGGAATATTACTTCGTTAACTGTTTGTTTTCCGTGAGAAATGCCAATAGATATCCATATGCCAAGTGTTTCCTGGTTAGTTCTCATACAGGATTTAACAAACTGTGCATGTCTCCAAACAACTGTCATTTGTAGAAGTTATTAGACTGTAAATGAATCTGGTGTTTAACACGCATTTGTTTGCATTTACTGACAAATAAATCCAATTGCGTGAATATGTATATAATGTATTACTACTTTATTTTCGAATACCGAAAGTAATATTTTAATTTTCCGAGGAAAATGTTTGCGATACGAAAATTATACTTTTACAATAGTACACATAGAGAAGAGAGCAAGTCTTCATAACTGTTTGTACTACATAATTTACATCAATTCATTCCGCGAGTGATGATTAATACATCTTACACTTATGAGTTGCGTTCTGAGAAAACTGGGCTCAATGCTTGTACGTAAAGTGTCGTCCCAGATAAGCCTTACAGTCCGCGCAGGTAATCAGGGACGACACTTTCCGCTTTTATGGAATTTTTAGTTTCAACGAAGTCCCTCCTTACCGAAAATCCAGATAAGGCGGAAAGTGTCGTCCCTGATTATCCTGTGCGGACTGCACAGGCTAATCTGTGACGACACTTTACGCACATGCCTTATGCCCATTTTCCTCAAAACCCGACTTATACGTTCGGTTCACTAAAAATGGCCAAAAGTAAGGCCGTAAAAGCAAAAGTAACAGTAATTCCTGATCTGCTTAATGAACGGCACCACATTAAGGAGACCCATTTCATCCCTGTATATGTCACACTTACGACCTGGTTATTGAACAAATACATTACATATTCTATATTAAGATCTACAATCCTTTTTATTTGCCTTACACACACATTTACATGGATAATTCGCCCAAAATCTTGCATAATGATCTTATCGTACCAATCACGCTTTATTGCCTATTGCTTACAGCTCTCTGTATAAGCTTGTGGAACAAAAGGAAAATATCTATAATAATTATGCTTTCTCTCTGATTTAATGCATTTTATTCAATCTGATATTGTGCTCTAAACTAAATAGCTCAATGCTGTCGTTCAGATTTTGACACGCCATTTACTTTCATTACAAAACCGTTTTTTGAAATACGCCATTTAAAACTTAGATGAAGATTATATGACAGCTAATGAATTTATATAAAACACACGTATACTAGTATGCATTGTATTCTGTAACCGGATAATCCAGATCCTTATTGCGACATTTAACATGATACTTTTTTTTCTATCATTGATATCTACCTCGACAAGCCTCGCCGTTATATTATTCCACGCCTTGCCTGATATATTAGAAAAAGATCAGGCAGTAACCTGTTATTCTATATTTAAACAAATGCTACTGTGATCTTTGGTGACAGTTATAAGTACAAACAATGCTGTAAATCATGGCAAATATCTCCGCTCAACTAAAGAATACAACAAATCAAACAAGGCCATTCTTCTTTCTATTGGCACATCGTTCGGGTCGTAGCACGTGGTTTGGATTATTCCTGTACAGACCGATAGTAGAAATGTCATTTAAATTTAGGAAAGTTACTTAGGACGAATTTTCATTATAGTTGCAAAATCCAGCTATTCAGTTTTAATGGCCAGATATGGTTATATATTGTGAGGTATTGTCAGTTATTATAATGATCACAAACCAAACTGACATATCGACTCGTGAGAAGATGTGAACACGATTTCACTTTCTACATTCTTATATTTGACACATGATTTTTTCCTATGGTAGCGAGCGAAATCGATTTATATAACGTGATGACGTGCAAATATATTGATAATAAAAATAGGCGACGAAAAAGTTTTCTATGACTGTACACTATATTAATCATGCAAGTTAATAGACATATACTGCACTGATATGATCATATTAATGCTTACATTCTATCAATGTCAGTGGGTGCAAGCTTCTGCAATCGTACTACCCTTTGTAGTCGATAATTTACACAGGTAACATAGAAACACAAAGGCTGTCAAGTTCCACATAGTTTGTGGTTATCATTACATTTAAGTAATTGAATTGAAGAAATCAAGGTAATTGCAAGTGATCGATGATATGCGATCACTATCATGAATCGAATCGTGAGAGAATTTCGTATTATAAAAGCTTCGTTGATACGCGTGAGCGCTTGCTTATGTCTCTGAAGAAGTGAAACGGTGTACAGCACGACAGGCAATACAAAGTAAGATGAAACAAAAATTGTCATTCCTTATTTCTACAGTGTATGTTATTTGTCCCATTTTTTAAACGGACAACAAAATAAGTATTTAAAAATTTCATTTTGGAAATTCACATCCTGGTGGTTAATTGTGCTTTATATTGTTTTTTTATTGACAGATTTCCAACTTTCGAAATTTGAAAATATCATGCAAAGCCGTTTTTCATTTGTTGAATGGTAAGACCATGATTGCAAAGATTATGATCAAGTAGCATTATTGCGAGTATGATATATCGCATTGTTAACGCGTGTTAATATTATAATATCATTGTCAAGAGTTGTGAGTATTAAGGTCTTATAGTAACACGTGTGAATATTAGGATGGGTGTTATTGTTAAAACTTGTTAACAACTTAACATTAAGATCTGATTGTCAGCATTTGTGTGTATTAAAATACTATTGCTCACGTGGGTTAATATTTAGATCTCATTGTTAACACTTATAAATATAAACAGGGTTAATATTTATATCTCATTGTTACTACTTATAAATATAAAAATAATGTAATTGTTTACACTTTTGAATATTAATATCTCATTCTTTATACATGTGAATAATACGATATTATAGTTAACATGTGTGAATATACGTATCTCATTGCATACATGTGAATAAGACGGCTTCACTTTTCACAACAAGAATTATGGTAACTGCTTGTCTGGTGAGGGTAAAAATGATCCAATTCAGTCTACTACCATGGATTACCATAACCTGCTCAATGTACAAGACACCTAGACATTGTTTGAAATTTATTTGGTTGAAATTGAATTTGTGATTATGCTATGTTAACTTTATTGGGACTCTACTATAACAAAAAGCAGTGGTATGGTGACATCTTTTGAAATACATGTATACTGGTTGTATAGGGGTGTAACTAGAAATTGATTGTAAGAGACGAGAAACAGGACTTGTGTGTACTTAACTTGCATTGAAATAGTTTACATAATTTGGTATACAATGCTTTTGTTTTAGTTACCTGTAAGCTGTTTTGAGACAAATAATTATCTGAATTATAAAACATTGTCATTCTGCTTCATTTATTGTATGTATTTGTCAGACTTTTTGCAAAATTAACAATGATCCCCCATGTATTTAGATTTTGATTTTTATCGGTAAAGGCATTCAATGTTTCTGCATTGAAATACATAACAAAAATACATAGACAACAGTCAGTAACAGGGTATCATAATTGGGTAACAAGCAAAATGCGGGGCCACAACACTGTTGCATGAAAAAGTGACCAAAGTGATCAAATAAACAATTTATACAGTTACAAAAATCTTATAGAATAAAAGTTCTAGCAGTTGAAAGCACACTAATGTGTACATCCTTGAAGGGAGGTAAGCCATATGTGCCAGAAATATGCATTATGGTTCAAAATACAAGTTAATAGGTAAACTAGTTAATTCCAGCAACTTTTAAAACAAGCTGATAACAGATTCAAAGCGATAAGAAAAAAATAAAATAAATCAACATGTTTGATTCATCAATAACACAGATTATTGGTCAGTCCTTTTTTTAAATGTAACAACTATCACATTAATTATAAAAATGCACAGGAGTAATGTATTTGGGTGTATTTGAACAGAATTTCACATTAAAAAATGACTATTACATGTTTATACAAAACATTTTTATGCGTATGAACTCATTCTGTCAGTCTTTGTTGTAATCATTCTACATCATGAGTTACTGCAAAACAATGTTTTGAATAACAGAACCGGGCTACCAGCTTGGAAATGTCACTAGCCCGAATCAAGTTTTACTAGCCCGAAAAAAGTTACTATTCTGTAGCATTTGAAACTATTTTTGTAAAAAAGTGACATTGAACAATACATATTTTCAAAAGAAAACTTGGTTTTGTTTTTATTCATGGTTAATATCACACAAATTTGACACAAGGTCCTCAGACATCTCAAGGTTATCATCTTCAGAGTCGGAACCACTGTCATCTATGTCCATCATCTCAGCTATGCCCTGAAAGGAAAAAAATATTGTAAAAGCACTCATGATTTAAAACTTTAAGACGTACATCTGCGTTAAGAAAATGTAATGTGAATGTAACAAAAAATGGCAATAATACCTGTGCACTAGTAGAAGGACAAGCCCTCACTTCTGTGTCGGCTTCTGTGTCGTCAGAATCTTCAACAACTATTGCAGATGTACTGCTACTGCTTCCAGATGTCACATCTGGTTCTTTGCGGATTCTACGCTTTTGCCCAGATGGTGCGGACATCTAAAATGCAGTATGCAAAACATTATAATTTTTTGTAAGGATTTGTTCCATGATGGTATCTAAAATGCAGTATGCAAAACATTATAATTTTTTAAGGATTTGTTCCATGATGGTATAAGTTAAACTATACTAAATTTGTAAGTTAATACATCATATATAATTGCATGATTACTACAACAGTTTTGTTTTTATTAATTAATGATTAACACACACCAGTCAGTCAGCAATGGCAGGTTCCGGGTCAAAATCTTCAATTCTTGGGGACATTATCTTAATCGACATCAAATCATTGAGGCGTGCATTATCAAGCCGTCCCCTCCGTTTATTTTGAGAAGTTTCATTGCACTGAAAGCTGTCTCGCAATTGACCGATGTTGGTGGTAGAGCCAGAACAATTTGTATCAGTTGAAAAATGTTCTGGTTTTGGGCTGCCATGTCAATCATCACCTGTGTCCAGTTAACGATGGTCAAGTCAGGATACCTGCAAAAGCAAATACTTTGTAAAAACATTCAATTTAGTATAACATTTTAACCAGATGACTTACTAGATACCATGACACAATTTACTTCAAAGTAGATGTGAATATGTCTTCAGTCATTTATATATTTGTGGTTTTGCTTAACAGTTATGTTATTTATATAACAATATTTACCTTTTGTAGACCAATGTGCGTAATGTTGACCACTCATCAGTGACATCTTCCAGAGTAACGAGAACATCAGGAAACGCCACTGGCCTGAAGTGATTGAACAGCACTGCAATCTCTTTCTCACCGTACACTGTATCTGAAAACAACCAAACCATAAAATTTTTAAGTTTTTTATTTTCGATTCGTTTAAAACATTTGAAATTTTATGCATTAATTTATGTACTAAACTGTCTGCACTTTGAATGAAAAAGTCAGATTTCAAACCTGTTTCTTGATAGGACTTCAATGGTTCATTCTTAAGTGCATTACATGTTAATTCATGATATTGGCTTACAACTCACACCGCAATTATTGAAAGAATGTAACTTATTTACTTAAAATTAATTCAACAAAAGTAAAAGTTTTATCTTGTGTTATTTATATTTGGAAAATGAAGAATGCTGTCACCTAAGTAAATTGAAGCACAAAAACTCTGGTGTTCCCATCACCAAGGGCTTCGAACGTGTGAAGCAGACCTGAAAGTGCATATGTATAATTTGACTGTAGACATACATGTAAATACATTTATTTTAAATAAACACAAGTGTACATTCAACTAAAGAATTTTGTTTATGAACATGATATAAAAACAAAAGTGTAATTACTTAAAACCAGGACAGTATACAAATATATGTCAATCATGTCAACACATTAAGTATATATTTTTATTTACCTTTTTTCTCTTTTGGGCTCTTTCTTAAAAGATAAAACAACCCAAGAAGAAGTGCTGTAGTCTTTTCATAAAGACCGGGGGACGCCTTTTTCACTGCATCTTTGAAGGACAATTCAAGGCGATGTACAAGGCAAAGGGTCATTACAATGGATGGCCATCGTTGCTTTAGAAGTGCTGCAACACCTTTGTTCAACCCTTAAATTCAGATAATGTTATAATTAATTTTTATAGCTGTTACATTTCACAAAACTGCACAAACGCAATTTACCCACAAGCAAACAAGATCGTATAAACATTCAATTTGTGCTTTCTATTTTGTTTTTACAATTGGAATCGTGGATTTAGACCATTTTGCTTTTGAACTCCATGTCCTCACCAGTAAATTCAGTTGTTCCATCACATGACAGACTACACCATGAGCAATTCAGGATTTTTTTGACAACTTCACCCTTGGTTGTCTTCGCAATTGATTCACAGAATTTGGCCCCAGCCTTATGAGAACAGTACTGTGAACCAACCAGCACTTGCTTCATCTTATCTAGTCTGCACACAACATTGTAGGCTTTAAAACTTAAGTTGTGCTTAGCACAAGCATGTGCGTTTCTCATTTTAGTTATGAGTTTGTCATGGTCGGCCTTTCTTAAGGCAGTGAGAGCTTTGCATGCTGCACTTTGATGTACAGGTGTTTTAATGGCAGAATGACGACTGATTGCCTGAATATGGCTCTCACTAACTTAATGAGCCTTGATACCATCAATCCTCAAGTACTTAGTGCCTTTCACGAATGCGTTTTCGTCATTATCGCGCGAAAACTGCTGACATACGGAGAAGGTCATCACCCCGTTGACATCATCGAAACCAAGCCAGGGGCGATTGGTTTGCCACGATGGTTGAAACTTGCAATTCCGAGACTGCGCGTACTTTTTTATCATCTTCCTTTGTTGGTATGGGTTTTGGCGTTGCGCCCGTAAAGTAACGCAAAAGAGACATTTAACTGAGTCATTGACAAGTTCTCCACTCACTTATTACGGTTGCTAGACAACAGTGTAAAAGCGTCAGGCGAGATTGATCTACAATACTGTTCTATAAGCGTTTAGTCAACGAGCGCTCAAGGGAGATCAATCGATACAGTAACGAATAAGCGTCTAGTTGTTGCTATTTCGGACAATTTGCTTAGTTCGGAAACGAAAAAAAGTACTCGACCGATCAGGCCACCGGCTGGGAATTTTCCCTCGACCGACGCAAACATCACTCGACTCGGTCGACGGTCGAGCGGGTTAATGCCAAGACTGCATCTAGTTACAACTTCTGACCAAGTGTGGTGAAGATCGGATTTAAACTACTTGAAATAGAGAGCGGACACCATGCTCAATGTGTAAAACGTACTAAGTGACCCTGTGACCTAGTTTTTGATTTGGCATGGCCCACGTTCGAACTTGGCCTTCAGATCATCTAGATACAACTTCTGACCAAGTTTGGTGAAGATCGGATGAAAACTACTTGAATAAGAAAGAGGACACCATGCTCAATGTTAAGATACGCACTAAGTGACCCCATGACGTAGTTTTTGACCCGGCAAGGCCCATGTTCGAACATGACCTTAAGATCATCTAGATACAACTTCTGACCAAGTTTGGTGAAGATCGGATGAAAACTACTTGAATTAGAGAGCGGACAACATGTTGAATGTTTAAAAGGCACCAAGTTACCCCGTGACCTAGTTTTTGACCCGGCAAGGCCCATTTTCGAACTTGGCCTAGCCATCATGTAGATACAATTTCTGACCAAGTTTGGTTAAGATCGGATGAAAACTACTTGAATCAGAGAGCGGACAACATGCTAATTTTTTAAAACGCACAAAGTGACCCCGTGACCTTGTTTTTGACCCGGCAAGGCCTATGTTCGAACATGGCCTAGACATCATTTAAATACAACTTCTGACCAAGTTTTGTGAAGATCGGATGAAAACTACTTGAATCAGAGAGCGGACAACATGCTAAATGTTTAAAACGCACTTAGTGACCCCGTGACCTAGTTTTTGACCCAGCAAGGTCCATGTTCGAGCTTTGCCTAGACATCATCTAGATACAACTTCTGACCTAGTTTGGTGAAGATCGGATGAAAACTACTTGAAAAAGAGAGCGGACACTTAATACGGATCGACAGACAGACCGACAGACCGACCGACCGACAGACAAGTTCACTCCTATATACCCCCTAAACTTCGTTTGTGGGGGTATAAAAATATAGAAACGCTATTTTCTAAATATGCTAACTATACATGTACCTAATATTATTATATTTGGATATCAACCTACCGTAAACAGATATTAGCAGTCTCCTTATTTTAATAACATGAATAATTCGAAAAACATATTGTGTTACCTCAAAGTCAACCAAATGTTAAATGATCTATCAAAGCTAATATCTACAAATCCAATTTGAATTTACTTTATTGTCAAGAATACATAATTATTGTGCAACATTGATTCCTAATTATGTCTTAAGCACTTAAGCCAACAAACAACAGTACATAGTAAACACCTAAAAACACATCTTTTTATAAAGTCCTTCTAATTACTTCAATGACTTCAATGGGACATGCCAATCAACATGTGTTTCACACATTTTTAGCTAAAAAAGCATATCACCCTATTGACAATTTTCACTTTGGTGATAGAGAGAGTGCATTTCACAGCAATTAGGTGATATTGTCACACAATTTATGTCCCATATTGCTCAATCCTTCCTATTTTAACTAAACACTTTATCCTGTAATTAAATCTTGGTGAGATAATAATTAAAAGTTAAGAACATGACACACAAATAAATTAATTAAATATTAGTCAGTATTTGTTTCCTTAATTGCAGACATGTTGTCTGGTTACTATAGGTTTTGACACGAATAACATTGCATTAAATCCTGCATTTTTGCTTATTCTTTTCTTGCATTAGTTAATTGTTTTACATTTAAGGTAAAATATTATTTGTATGAAGCCAGTTTATAGCGTATGTCTCAGCTACCTTATAATGTTATTCTGTTTAAGTTGCCTCAAATAATTTAAAGGGACTGTCAACCACGACGACAAAGAAAAGAAAAGTTGTAAAATACCGTGTTTTTTACAATTATTAGTTTATATTGATTAAATTGTCACGACTGGTATATTACGTTAATTGAAAAAAGTTAATATTTCCATTCTATTCGGTAATAAAATTTTGCGATGTGAAATCAAAAGTACATCGCGAAAATAGGTGACATAACGATATACACACTATAAACAACGCAAGAAGATTGATAATTATATATATATATATATATATATACAATTCACTACGCATGCACAATTTGCATTCCTGGGTTTACCACGTGACGATGATAATCAATCTACTGGCGTTATTTATAGTTAACTGGTAGTTACCTGGTAGACATACCCAGTATAACTTATTACCAAATGTACTGAAAATATGATAACTAAACAACTTTTTTCAAGTAATGTTATACACCAGTTGTGTTATTTTAATCAATATAAACTAATAATTGGTAAGAAATACGGTATTGTACAACTTTTCTTTTCTTCGTCGTCGTGTTGACAGTCCCTTTAAATTTACATTTATGATACAATTGAATAAACTCATGCTAATTATGAATATCTCAGTAAACATTTTGATAGAATTATTTAATTAATTTATAATGATTTCATTTTTAAACTTTGTTATGTTAGTTAAACCAATCTTTCTGAACATCTGATTTTCAAAAAAAAACATTTAAGAACAAATATTCAGTAATATTTAAAAAATAATAATTTTATTTCTTCATAATAATTATCATACTTGTACACAATCATTCATTTTTAATTCAGAATCTACCAAATATAATCCCTCATAAACAACACAACACTTGACAACCAGAATTCACTATCTCAGTGACATTTTGTAGAGACTAGATCTCAAACATTTGGAGCTCAGTGAACCAATGTTATTTTAAAACATTATGATAACTATCATGTTCGCAGTTTGACCTTTCTTTCGTGTCTCTTCATCAACAACAGCAACATCATGATTTACAACCTAAACAAACTTCACAAGCACAATAATGTCACATTAGGCCAAATCTACAGTGTTTTTAATAAACTTCAAATATGTGTAGTTGAAGCAGAAATTGTGCTAATTTCGCATCTTTTTTTTGCGGTTAAAGCTGTGTATTGAGTGTGGTAACAATGCCATATTGAATCTCGGAATAAATTGTGGATATTTGCTAGTTTAACTAGGTAATTGAGGATTTTATTTTCAACAAGATAATTGGAATTAAGTTCAAAATCATTTATTTCTAATTTTCACTGTTATTTTTTAATATTTGGAAAAGTTACATACCTATTTTCACGGCCGGTAATCACATGCGCCGCCTCTTTTATGAGACGCATTAATAAATTAGCAAATGCTACTTCAGAGGTGGCGCTGACAGGTCCGGGGGTTTTGAAATTTTTACGGATAATTTAACAGTGTGTTGGGTTTTTATAGGGTTTTTCAACATATTTCGCATTATTTTAAAAATAATGTGAAATATGTTGATAAAACTTATAAAACCTAATCACCCTGTAAAATTATCCATGAAATTTCAAAACATCAGGTCCTGAGCGCCACCTCAGAAGTTGCATAAGCTCATTTATTCATGCATCTCAAAAAAGAGGTGGCGCGCGTGATTAACGGCCGTGATTTTATATCACCAATATTTCCTCATAAATCGCAGGAAGGCATAACACAAAAATTAAATATCTTTGAACTGATTTTTAATTATTAGTTCAGACAAGGCCTTTATATATCTATCACTTACAAACAACTTGATTGTGACTTAAAATTGAGAATTCCTACACATATGGCACTGGTCAACACGTTACTGATAATAAGGTGAAACCCATGAAAAAGACAAATACTCTTATAACTAAAAAAAAACAAGCAAATTTGTTGAATTGATATCCCCGCCAATATGCTTCTGGACACAAACGTGTTCTTTTGACACTGAAAAAAGCATTTTTTCAAGATATAAAGTGCCATAACTCCGCTATTAACAGATGGTGTACAATGGCATTTGGTGTGCATCATCCTCTTATCCATATATATACTCATACAAAGTGTTCAGCAAATTTTTGACCAAACCATACATTAGTCTGTTTTATCTGTATCAGAACTCAAACTTACCCTATTAAACAACACTATCTTTAAAATTATTTGTTTAATAAAAAACTTATATGTATCATAAAAAGTATGCCACTTTGTACATTTATCACACAATTATTACAAATTTCCAACAGATATTATGTCAGAAAAACTTGTCAGTATAAATAAACAAGAGATGTGTTTGGCAGAAACACAATACCCCCTATTGCTCCGCTTTGAAGCCACATATTTGACATTTGACCTTGAAGGATGACCTTGACCTTTCACCACTGAAAATGTGCAGCTCCATGAGATACACATGCATGCCAAATATCAAGTTGCTATCTTCAATATTGCAAAAGTTAGGACAAAGGTTAAAGCTTTGGGACACACACACACATGACTGACTGACTGACTGACTGACTGACTAACTGACTGGCAGGTCAAAAACAATATACCCCGGATCATTCGATCCGAGGGCATAAAAAGTTAATATGGTGTACCTTGCGAAAACCAGGCATAATGCATGTGTGTAATCTGGGAAAACCAGGCACAATGCATGTGGGTAATCTGGGAAAACCAGGCATAATGCATGTGGGTTATCTGGGAAAACCAGGCATAATGCATGTGGGTAATTTGGGAAAACAAGGCATAATGCATGTGGGTAATCTGGGAAAGCCAGGCATAATGCATGTGGGTAATCTGGGAAAACCAGGCATAATGCATGTGGGTTATCTGGAAAAACCAGGCATAATGCATGAGGGTAATCCGGAAAAACCAGGCATAATGCATGAATGTAAAGTGTCGTCCCAGATTAGCCCTTAGGTAGTCCACAAAGTCTAATCAGGTTCAACACTTTCCGCGTTTGTTGTATTTTTCATTAAAAAGAGCTATCTTCTTAGAGAAAACCCAGTTAAGGTCAGGAGTGGTTGTCCCTGAAAAGCCAGTCTGGATTTCCTTAATTTTATGCAGTTCACACCGGCTTATCTCAGATAGCTCTTCCTGTTTTAAAAGAATGTTTCTTTCCCGGAAAACTCTATTTACCATAAATCCAATATGAAATAATGATGTCAGTTGTGCAACTTTGAACTTTTCCATGACCTTTTATCCAACTTTATAATGTTATAAGAATCATGGACATTAAAATCTGCCCTTGCAAACTCAAATTATTAAGAACATGAGAAACCCTGATGTAGATAAGGTTCACAATTATTAAAGCAAACAGACTTTGTTAAAAGTTAAAAATTTGATTTCCAATATTAGGTCACATACGCCATCAATAATATGTTCAAAACTTAATCTGAAAGTAAAATATGAGAAACACATTAAAAATTTGTTGAAAGCTTGTAAGTAAATTAACATTCTTCAAGATGAGTCATTTAATAGCTATCAATCTTGTACAAGATTTAAACTGGTCTCAAAGAAAGAACGAAATTCACATTTAACTGACATAAAAAAACACTTTTCAGCTCTTGTGCAATAAAACAAACATAATTTATGTCAAGTTTATGACCTTCAGCACGAATCGATTCTGAAATCAAAAGTGTACAGATAAGAATAATCGATTGATTGTGTATATTAATATTTTACAATTACATTTTATTAACATTGCAACAGTGGCTGTCAGACCACCCCTAATAACATGTGTTCTTTATTGAATAAAATAATGTATAACAGATATAATTAAGTTTTCGTGCATAAATTATGATATTAATTCATATAAAAGAAATAGCACCCAAACAAAGATTTTATACCTAAATATGTAATTAACGGGGAAAAAGTCCAGTATACATGTGACATGAAGAAGATAAGCATTATATGGAAAAATAAATACTCTTTTTCTAATAAACCAATCGTAATTTACCCCCAACAATGGCCCAACCAATCTTTAAGTAACACTGCTCACTGCTCAGAATTAATTTTCACGTTTTCACGATTTGATTGTAACAGTGGAATTTAAAAATAATCTAACCTTGTGTGCTGGCAAAAGAAATAACTTGGATGAAGGTCATAAATAATCTTTCATTACCAAATAAAACCTTGTCGAAGTTTATATATTCAATAGTGTACACGTATTTTACTCATGGGACATCATAGACAAATATTTAGAGGGTGATCAAGACATCTTAAACATGTAATATAAGGACAATTTACCTCTTCACATACATCATTATGCCATATTAATGACCGTCATTGACTTAATTTTAAACATAACCTACATGTTGATATTGAACAGAATAAATATCATTAATATTTCAGACAAACACTGGGTACCTATTAAGACCTCCTAATAATTTACTTTAACATTTTCAATGATTTTAAAGCAGGGTTATTAAACTTTTAATATAATACAAGTACTTAAAAACTGATAATATGCCATTATAACAGTTTGATTAAATCAATCACAAAAGGCTGTGGTAGAACAGTTAAGCAACGTGTACATTTGCAAAATAGTTTATCCAAAATTCTGAGTTTATGAGAGTATATGAAGCTCTTAATTAAAATGCCTAGCTTTTTTTCACCTGTGAATTTATTATAAGTTCAAGGATCTGAGATAATTATGATGAAAATTCATTGAATTGATATCTCTGAGTGTCACATACATTTTGTTTAAGGATGGTTGCAAATCCCTTAAAATACGGTATAATCCTAAAAAATAGAATTAGGTGTAAGGTAAAAACAAGAGAAGTGTTTGTCAAAAACACAATGCCCCTATTGCGCCGCTTTAAAATAAAATTTCAATATACCATTTGGCAGGTTTAGAAATTATCTCCTTTTTACAGCTTATTACTTCCCTTGGATTGTAATTTTTTACTTTTGACCTTGACCTTTCACCACTCAAAATGTGCAGCTTCATGAGATACACATGCATGCCAAATATCAAGTTGCTATCTTCAATATTGCAAAAGTAATGGCCAATTTTAAAGTTTTTGGACGGACGGACACTGACGGACAGTTCAACTGCTATATGCCACACTACCGGGGGCATAAAAATTATGCATTACAATTTTCCTTATATTATCTATACACACATGAAGTTTCATTTTGAAATCTTGTGGTGTATCTGAAATATAGCTCTGAAAAGTTACATCATACAAAATCAACAATGTTCAATAAGTCTTATTTAGGAAAGTGTAGGGTAATGGTTCTTGTGCAGAGCACTTCTTCCTATTTGTCAACACAGTCTCATGAAGTTTCATGTTGAAATATCCTATAGTAACCAAGATATAGTCCTCAGAAAAGTTGCATCATACAAAAACAACAAAGGGAAATAACTCTCATTTAAGAAAAAGAAGGGTTATGGTTCTTTAACTTGGCACTTCTCCTGTTTAATATAAACACTACCAAAAAGTTTCATGTTGAAGCCTTGTATGGTATCAGAGAGGAGACGTGAAAAGTTACATCATACAAAAACAAAGGGCAATAACTTTTATTAAAGAAGTGCATGGTTATTTATGCTGTGCATGACACTTCTCCTCATTAATATCTATACAACCATGACATTTCATGTTAATGTCTTATTAATATCATAATTGGTGCTATTTATTATATCACCAAGATATTATTGCATAATTGAATGGCACAGTGTACTGTTGTTTAACCCAGGTCATTTTCTTAACTTCAAACAGAAAAATAAACATTAAATAAGGTTAAAATATAACACTATAATATCAACATTTACCTGTCACTGAAAACTCGACCAAACACATAAGATTTTTTTTATTTGCATGTTAAACTTTCAGCTGATATGCAAAATGTATGGAACAACTTGAATATAAATTGATCACCCTTTATCTACTGTCAATAACATCCTTACCTCCAATAAAACAAAATATAACACAATCAATCTCTTCAAAGAAATATGAGATTGAAATAATAAACAAGAAAATGCTAAAATGCTTTATCAGCAAGACTTAAGCATCTGTGTATCAGCCATATATCTATTGACATAATAAGATGATAATATATCATGAAAGGATTGATACACAAAACACTTGAGTCAACTAATCTCTAAAAAGATATTAGATGTCTGCCTAATCCCACAACAGATGCATCAATTACTCAGTAAATAACTGAACACCAATATTTCCGCTATTTGTTATCTGAAATTGCTTTTAACCAGTTGATACATATTTAATAATGTATCTTTATTTCTGAAATTTAGGCAATATCTACATAAAAATTGTTAATATATGTAAGATTAAGCTTATTAGCTATACATTCATATCAAACAAAATTAATGATTATGTATTTTGATGTTTCACAAAATATGCCAGTGACATTTAAGGTTTTCACTAACGGCTGATAATTTTTACAGATTATTGTAAATGTTTCCATTATTATTAATTAGATCTTCTTTCACTTTTGTGATCACTTAAAAAATCATTTATGAATCACTGAGGCCTAAACATACATTATATTTATAAATAACATTAGAACCCATTAATATGTGATTTGTTTTTAATGTTCAAAAATAGGGTTCTTAAAATTAATTGTGATTTGTCAACGATGCATTATTATAATGTAGTTCAACTTTGTGCATTTATTAATTTCCACATATTATATGTAAATTGGAGACATTTGCATTTATATAATAACATATTTTAAAATGATTTTACACAAAACTTATGGTTTAATACAAATCAAATCTGCCTAAAAAATGGAACTGTGTTCATGCATAAGTTAACAGTTTAGAAAAACATTAAATAACAAAATACCTTAAAATGAATTATAAGTCAAGATGAAGTGACTATACTGTCTCCTGTTACAGCCATATATATGATGCATTACATATAGAAGTATTAGCAGAGAGGCATAAATAGCAAGGAATAAATACTACTCTTGACTATTTTTAACTTCATATTATAACAATTTTTTAAACCAATAATTGAAAACAAGTTTACCATCAACACATTACTTACTTAATGCTCATTTTACAACTCAAAGTGTAAACTTATTATAAGATTCGTTACACTTAAATCAACTGGTTAAGTTTGTATTGTGCTGAAAAAGCAAATCAGCAAAACATATGACTCATAGGTATACTGAGTTGAAAGATATTTATTTCTGAATAATTTTACCCATTAAATTAAAATATATTTAGAAAATTCAAACATTATATTTCATTAAATCTATAAATTATTTGACAGTCTCTAGTGTGTTTCTGATAAGAATAAGTTCATTATTCTGTCAATACTCCTTCCATGTAATCTACTTCAATTTAAGCACCATTTGACACTTCATAATTCAATAACATGTACAATTTAAAAAAAGCAATTACCAAAATTACAGCAAGACAAATTATGATACAACAAGTACCAACGAGACTAAGGCTTGATCGAATTTCAGCTTTCCTTATAAAAAAAAACAACCCAAAAGATAAGTAATTGATTGAAATTGATTTTAAGCCTATATTTTGCCACATACAGGCGAATTATCTGACACCACATGCAATCGTTATTTCACCTAATTACCCATTTGGATTCCCTTCAAAAAGATAGCAGACTGTTAGACAGCGATTAAGTTCAGCACCTTTCTGTAAACAATGACCACACATACACTACAAAGTACATAAAACAACAAAACATTTGGGACACTCATTTATCTTTTCTGCATTAAGAATACAAAAATATGTTATCACTAAAACAGTTGCTAAATTGATTTTATTTTATGTACATTTTCCAGTTTAAAACTGCGGCTGACAATGCCAACAATTGTCAGGCCACAATAGGAGATGAACCAGCGGGCCGCTTGATTTACGGCATCTTTATAACTGCATGAATGCAGCCATGTGTAATAATTTCTGTCAGATTAATGTACTTATTTAATAACGCATGTCGCAGACTTATTCATTCAATCAATGTTTACAGTTGTACACTTAGGCATCATAACTGTATCTGCAAACACACAGTCAGAAATACTATACCTTCAATAATGTACCCGTGTAATTTCAAACATACTAAATGTTATTTACAGACAGTCGTAAAATGTTGTTTGCACCGATAAAACTCGACTTATAGGTAATGATTAACAAGTTGAAATATTTAAATGCTATGTAATTTTATGCCCCAATGTACAATGGTTTGTATAGCTGAAGTTAAATATCTATTGATAAGATTGATTTTAATCTACTAAAAGTGAACAATTGTGTTTTGTGATACATTCAACCTTCTCTGAATAAACTGTATTTAGTTGCACTTTTGAGCAGTTAATATTTATATTCCAGCATACAAAATGCAGACAAAAAACTTCGCAATCAATCTGTAAAATGCTCTGGTGATATCAAAAAGCACAAAGTTCTCATATATCTAACATGAAATAAATATTATTATGCAACAAGCCATATACAGAGAGTTGAACTGAGGAAACTGTAACATCCACTATAGAAATATTAACTGAGATACAGCTGTTTTAATATCCATCCTCAATATCTTCTGCCTCTCATAAACTAATCCAACCTCATATCACATATCTATACATACTCAGGACAGGACCGGCCTAAACGGTATAGTAGGTGACATCAGTTGTTATTTAATCAGGTATACAACCAATGTTGTTTGATAGGATATCATGTTCAATATGGAGTTGAAATCCTATCTGAAGAACTAGTTGTGATATGTTTTAAGAAGATTCTAAGGCAGTTGAGCCTCGCTCTGGGTAAAGGAGACTTAATGCATGTGCATAGAGTGTTGTCCCAGTCGTATTAGATAACATGAGTTGCTATTCAATCATGCATACCACCAATATTGTTTGATAGGATATCATGGTCAACATGGAGTGGAGATCCCTAAAACTGGTTGTGATGCCAGTATTCGAATAAAGGGGAAAATGGGCATTATTCATACGCATAAAGTGTAGTCCCAAATTGGTTCATGAAGTCCGTACAGGCTAATAAGGGACAACACGTTTCATCAACACTGGATTTTCTCAAAGAAGATATTTTTTTAAACGAAAACTACCATGAAAGAGGAAAGTTTCATCCCTGATTAGCCTATGCAGACTGCGCATGCTATTCTGGGTTGACAATTTACGCACTTGCAGTAAGCCCCTTTTTCACAACGCGAGTCTCATTCATCATAAAAGACCTTCACTCCTGGTGTATGTGGACATAACTCTTGGATTTCACATGTACATCCATAAAAAAAAACATGTTTAAATTTTATGTAAGAATATGTTAAAATTATTAAATCTGTGCCAATTACATTTTAAACATTTTAATGTGAGCAACAAAATATATAAATATGTACGAATACAAGCTAAAAGTACTGCGCCAATAAATCTGTAATTTCGTTTTGTATACCATAATGTTTGTTGACAAAGTTTCAGCCAAAAGTGTCAAAACAAATTAGACTACTCAAAGTAAGGGATAATTATGTACTTCTTTTACAGTAAATACGGCTAAAAAGTATTATACTTAATAACATTTAAAATAGGCATAATTTTGGCTTTCTGAAAATACATTTTGTGTGGGATAATTAATAAATGAACATTGCTTACTGAAAATAGGGCGTAATGCACATGCAGTAAATGTCGTCCAAGATAAGCCTGTGCGGACACTTTCTGATTTTAAGGATTTGTTTGTTTAAAGAAACTCCTTTTTAGGGAAAGTCCAGTGTGGGCGGAATGTGTCGTCCCTGCATGGTTAGCCTAGTGTGCTTTTTGCACAGTCTAATCTGTGGAAACACGTTTAACAAAGGCGTTTAGTCCCGTTGTTCTATAGCAGGGCTTATTTTTTTACAAGAAGAGCAGGGCACGAGAACCTTAATCTGCCGCTTGATCGATTCAGTAAACAGTCATATTTAAAAACATTCTACAAATAATATCGTATTGCTTTGATGTATTGCCATACCAATGCTATTTCAACGAAACATTTGTACATGTATAATATAGCAATGAAGGTATGTGGAAGATGTATCGCTTCATATTGTTAAACATTTCATCACGACTATTTTCGGTGTCCCGTTAACAAAACATCAAACAATTTATTATTCGGACACACTGTGCGTAATAAGATAACTATGGTCAGATAACTTGTTTATACGACACTATTCTCTAATGAGTCAGCTTTCGTGGTTGAAATAAAATGACGTAGTCAAGAATGTTTTATCATAGGTCCGTATTCAAAAAGCTCCATAGGATAGACTTAAGATCCTTAAATTTATCAAATTCATGACGCATCGGACCATTGTGTGTGTACGTCTTTTCACATGAACATACTTTAAACAAGTAAAAATCACCTAAGTTATTAACATTTTAGTAGTTTGTAAGATGACGAAATTGTATTTCTTTGAGAAAAAAAATGTTCTGACAATATCCTTCAATTTTAACTTCAGTTGCAACCCTATTAGTTAACACCCATAAACAAGTGGCAACGATTTTTTTTAATTTAAAAATGATCAATTGCGAGAATCGCCAATAGTTTGCGAATCTTAAGTATATTACGACGACTTATTGAACCAGGTTTCCGGTTTGTTATTACCGGTATAAACAATATGTATGCGTATATCTTTTGCCATGAAAATTTCTACTTAGTTTACTTTTTGTTTACCGTGAGAAATGTCAATAGCTATCCACATGCCAAGTGTTTCCTGGTACATAATGTTAGTTCTCATACAGCATTTAACAAACTGTGCATTTCTCGAATACCGAGAGTAATGTTTTCATTATCCGAGGACAATTTTTGCGATACGAAAAATATACTTTTACAATAGTACAAATAGAGTAGAGAGCAAGTCTTCATAACTGTTTGTACTACACAATTCACGATTTTTATTTGTGTTTAATTGCAATATATTGATAAAAATATGTTACAATAACACAAAATAGGCAAGACAAATTATACATTGAAGACGACTTTCATAAAATGCTGCAAAACAAATTAGCCCCCCCCCCCCCGAGCCGATTGCGACGCAGATATTTCTCACATATTTTCCTACAATAACCGAAGCATTCGTCTTTTTATTAGGATCGGAGTTAGTGTTCGTGTGTCGTATGGATAGATATCGTTGCAGGAAATTAAAATGATCCGTAAAACTTAATTAAAATTAACATCGTACATGCATGATGTACATGCTGGCGAATTCGACTGTATAGACATTTTCGATTTCAGAATTAAATATCTGGCTTATTTAGCATTCTTCGACACATGTTCTTCTTAACTTTTATTTTAATTTATATTGAAATATATGTATAATAGGTTATTTACATATTTTATATAAATTCATTAATATTTGAAAAAATCGTATAATCTCCATTTAATACATCTTACACATATGTTTGGTTCTCTAAAACTGGCCAAAAGTAGGGCCGTAGAAGCAAAAATAACCGTAATTCCTTTTATGCTTAATGAACGGTACCACATTACGGAGACCCATTTCATCCCTGTAAATGTCACTCTTACGATCTGGTTATTGAACAATTACATTACAAATTCAATATTAATATCTACAATCCTTTTAATTTGTCTTACACACACATTTACATGCATAATTCGCCCACAATCTTGCATAATTATCTTATCGTACCAATCACGCTTTATTGCCTATTGCTTACAGCTCTCCGTATAAGCTTGTCGAACAAAAGGAAAATATCTAAAATAAGTATACTTTCTCTCTGATTTAATGCATTTTATTCAATCTGATATTGTGCTCTACACTAAATAGCTCAATGCTGTCGTTCAGATTTTGACACGCCATTTACTTTCATTACAAAACCGTTTTTTGAAATACGCCATTTAAACCTTGGATTAAGATTATATGACAACTAATGAATTAATACCAAACACACGTATACTAGTATGTATTTAACATTATAAAAGTATTGTATTCTGTTACCGGATAATCCTGATCCTTAACGTGATATTCTTTTTTACTAGTATCATACCACCGCATTAATATCTGCCTCGGCAAGCCTCGCCGTTACATCATTCCACGCCTTGCCTGATATATTACAAACAGATCAGGCAGTAACCTGTTTTATCCCATCATCAGACGGGCATTGTCGAAATAAACCACTGTGGAATAAATTTACCTGTATTTCAGCAGTGCTGAAATATAGCTGTAACGCGCGGCGAAGAATGTTCATATTACTCGGAATCAACTATAAAGCTATCATTTTTAGTAAAATCGAATCAGATTCAACAAAACAAACAATTTGATACCAAGATGTAATATATTTTTAACACATAATGCAACTCAAAAAGCAAATTAACATTATTTATAAATATTAAGTGCGCGTACTCGTGACGTCATTATTAACACGTCATACGACACAATGCATGTTGTTTTACGCTAAAGATGCAGTTGTTAAGTGTCTTTTTTCATTATTTCTTAAAAATCGGGGACGTAGAGGTATGATAAACAGAAAAACAGGTTAGTTACTGATCTTTTTGTAATGTATTAGGCTCGACACGATTAAAAAAATGAAACAATGTTTGCTTAAAATATCTTTGGGATTTTCCGTCTAGTTCGATTTTCCTAATCTATTTTTAAATAAATAATTTACGACTAAGAAAATTGATGGGATAAATTGAATACTAGGTCGGTGCCGAATAAAGCAAAGTTTATCATGCTCGGCACGAAAATCTGAACCACTCGCCAAGGCTCGTGGTTCAGATTTTCTAAGCCTCGCAAAATAAACTTTGCTTTATTCGGCACCGACCTAGTATTCTCTATATTCAATATTTAAACAAATGCTACTGTGATCTTTGGTGACAGTTATAGCTACAAACAGTGCTGTAAATCATGGCAAGTATCTCCGCTCAACTAAAAAAAATACAACAAATCAAACAAGGCCATACTTCTTTCTATTGGCACAGCGTTCGGGTCGTAGCACGTGGTTTGGATTATTCCGATAGTAGAAACGTCATTTAAATTTAGGAAAGTTACTTAGGACGAATTTTTCATTATAGTTGCAATATCCAGCTTTTCAGTTTTAATGGCCAGGTATGGTTATATATTGTAAGGTATTTCAGTTATTATAATGATTATAAACCAAACTAAAATATCGACTCGTGAGAAGCGGTGAACACGGTTTCTCTGTCTACATTCTTTATTTGACACATGCATTTTCCCACTGGCAGCGAGCGGAATCGTTTTATATAACGTGATGACGTGCAAAAGTTTTGATAATAAAAATAGGCGACGAAGAAGTTTTCTATGACTGTACACTATATTAATCATGCAAGTTAATAGACGTATACTGCACGCATATGATCAGATTAATGCTTACATTCTATCAATGTCAGTGGGTGCAAGCTTCTGCAATCGTATTACCCTTAGTAGTCGATAATTTACACTGGTAATCTAAGAACGCAAAGGCTGTCAAGTTCCACATATTTCGTGGTTATCATTACATTTAAGTAATTGAATTGAAGAAATCAAGATCGATGATATGCGATCACTATCATGCATCGAATCGTGAGAGAATTTCGTATCATAAAAGCTTTGTTGATACGCGTGAGATTTTGCTTATGTCTCTGAAGAAGTGAAACGGTGTTCAGCACGACAGACAATGCAAAATAAGATGCAACGAAAATGCCATTCCTTATTTCTACAGTGTATGTTATTTGTCCCATTTTTTAAACGGACAACAAAATAACCACTTAAAAATTTCATGTTGGAAATTCAAATAAATCCTGGTGGTCAATAGTGCTTTATTTTTTTTATAGACATAATATCCAACTTTCATTAATTCGAAAATATCATGCAAAGGCGTTTTTATTTGTTGAATGGAATAGAACATATGACTGGTAAGACATTGACTGCAAAGATTATGATCTAATAGCATTATTGTATGATAAGATCTCAGTGTTAACGAGTGTTAATATTAAAATATCATTGTCAAGAGTTGTGAGTATTAAGGTCTGATAGTAACACGTGTGAATATTAGGATGGGTATTATTGTTAAAACTTTTTAACATTTTAATATCTGAATGTCAGCACTTGTATGTATTAAAATATAATTGCTAACACCGGTTAATATTTAGATCGCATTGTTAATACTTATGAATAAAAAAATCCAAGTTGTGAATATTAATATCTCATTGTCTATACATGTGAAAAATACGATCTTATTGTTAACATTGGTGAATATTAGGATCTCATTGCATACATGTGAATAAGACGGCCTTACTTTTCCTAAGAAACAATTAACGTAACTACTGGTCTGGTTAGGGTACAAATGATCCAATTCAGTCCACTATCATGGATTACTATAACATTCTAAATGTACATGACAACTAGACATTATTTTAAATTTACTTGGTAGAAATTGAATTTGTGACTTTGCTATGTTAAAAGTATTGGGACTCTCCTATAAACGTTAGATAAAAGCAATGGTATGGTGACATCTTTTGAAATACATGTATACTGGTTTTATAGGGTTGTAACTAGAAATGTATTGACTTGCATTGACATAGTTTTGGATAGGTTCTCAAGTTGCTTCAGAACATAGTTTGATATACAATGCTTTTAATTTAATTTAATTGTTTTGAGACAAATATCTCAATAATAAAACATTGTTATTCTGCTTCATGTATTACATGTATTTGGCAGACTTTTTGAAACAACAACAACAATCCCCCATGCATTTAGATTTTTATTTTTATCTTTAAAGGCATTCAACGTTTCTGCATTGAAATACATAACAAAAATACATAGACAACAGTCAGTAACAATCATAATTGGGTAACAAGCAAAATGCGGGGCCACAACACTGTTGTATGCAAAAGTGACCAAATTGATCAAATAAAAAATGTATACAGTTACAAAAATCTTAAAGAATGAAAGCAACTAGCAGATGAAAGCACACTAATGTGTACATCCTTGAAGGGAGGTAAGACATGTGTGCCAGAAATATGAATTATGGTTCAAAATAAAACATTCATAAACAAGTAAAGGAGATTACTACAAACTTTTGTTAAGTTAATAGGTAAAGTAGTTGATTCCAGAAACTTTTAAAACAAGCCGATAACAGATTCAAAGTGATACGAAAAAATTAAAATAAATCGACATGTTTGATTCATCAATTACACAGATTATTGGTCAGTCCTTTTTTTAATGTAACAACTATCACATTTAATATAAAGGTGCACAGAAGTGATGTATTGGAGTGTATTTGAACAGTATTTTACATGAAAAAAACAGACAATTATATGTTTATACAAATCATTTTTATGTGCATGAACTCATTGTGTCAGTCTTTGTTGGTATCATTTTACATATATATTTAATATATAGTCTGCTAAAATAATAGTTGCCTGTGTTTGTACACAATATTCATATTGACAAAAAGCATAGATACTTTGGTTAATGCTACAAGTAGCATAAGTAGAAGAATGCTTGACGCCAAGAAATTGTTGGGACTTCACAGATATTCTCACAAGAAAATCATTATTAAGACACAATATTGAACAAAATATGTTCAGGAGGAAAAATAAGTGAAACTAATTACACAGCCATTGTTAAAACGCTGTAAATATGAATCTCAGCACATGATCTCACATTGTGTTGGATTTTCAAACATGCAAAATATTTATAATATATGTAAGCAATCAACGATATGTATAAAGCATTCATTTCCCCAAAGAAAACATACTATGATTGGTGTTAACACTCTTTAAATATCCTATACAATTAATTGGAATGGTCTGTTTATTATGCCACAATAGAAGATTAAAACATATTAGTATAGTGCCTCAAGCTAAATACAAAACACAAATGTCTGAAACTAGTATTTGCGAAAATATTACAGTAATATCCCGCACCCAAAGGAAATTGTCACTTTTCCTAAAAATTGCATCTTGACCGCTTAAAATGGCGGTTACATAGAAGCTTAATTTAATTGGCTAAATTTAAAATCTTGTTAACAGTAAAATAACTGGTTTCTTTATTTATGCACTTTAACATTTCTATTTCCAAAACTTTAAAAATAGAAACCTATTGGGAGCTTTAAAAGTTTATAGAAGAAAAACAAAACATGTTTTGTCGTTGGGAATTTGACTAAACATCGGCTATAAAATCATCCAAATAAAAGGTCTGCTGTGGTAAAAAGTATATGTGTTCGAAAGGTTGATACTGGAAATTGAAGAATTGGATAAATAGTTTTATGTGCTCAATTAGAAAACAACAAAGTTTTGCTTATATAACATTATTCTGATATATTTATTATTTACATACCTAACAACTGAATTAATTTAATCAAGGTAAATACTATTTACATCTACATCTGATATCACCTCTTTCTGGAAATTTTAAAACCACTCTGGTTCATGAATAGAGTCATGTTTAGAGAAAACTGGGCATAATGCATGTGCGTAAAGTGTTGTCCCAGATTAGCCTGTGCAGTCCGCACAGGCTAATCAGGGATGACACTTTCCGCCTAAACTAGATTTTCGGTAAGGAGGGACTTCCTTGAAACTAAAAATACCATAAAAGCAGAAAGTGTCGTCCCTGATTTGCATGTGCAGAATGCACTGGGACGACACTTTACGCACATGCATTAAGCCCAGTTTTCTCAGAATGCGGCTCAATAGTTAAATCTAGACATATTTACATGATATCACAACTGGGTATTACAATCTCTTATATATACATACAATACTTATATTGATACATGTACTTATGAGTGAAGCACAGTGTACATGTCTGTTATAAATGGAACACTATAAGACATTTAACCTGTCGCACACATCAATTACAGGGTGCAGGATCACCTGACTTTATGGGGTTCACAAATGGATGTAAATGACTGTTAACACACCAGTTAGTCGTTCTTTATTTTTCAAATTACTTTTTAAAACAATTTTTCTTAAGAAATTCAACTAGTGCATAAAATACAGTCTTATATGTCGCTTTATATGGCAATGTGAATAAAATCGGAATTATTTTATTTAATAAGACTGTGTTCTTGGCCAGATATTCAACAATTCTATGTATAATGAATTCATAAACATGGTTGTGCTGCATGCAACATGAAATTTTGGCACCGGTTTCAGGCGTATTGAATCATGTATTCTTAAATCTTAGGGAATCGCCACAAACTGCAAGAAAAACTGTCTGTTATGCACTTAAGATTTTTGCTACATTTGTAACATATTTCAATAAATTGAGACATTTGTAAAAAAAAAAGATCTCAACAGTGTGTTTTCATTCTGTCGTGCCCGTATATAAACCCGTGTGAACCCCGTTGATCCTTTACCCTGCTTAGGCAAACCAAATGTGAAGCAATTGGCACAAACAGGTACATTTTCTCAAAATAACTGAGTAAATTAATCTATTGCAACAACAATTCATTTAAACAGAAACAACCATGATGCAATATACATTTCTTTCGTGTAATTTTGGCTTAAAAATACAAATGCAATGAAATACCAGCTCACATCTGAATCAATGTACATAATTCTGCAAATGAACTGCTTTAGTACTAATTTTGATAACATATAACAAAATAATGAAAGCATAGGACAATACAAATGTGAAATGAGTTTCCTTACGAATTCCTTCGTAGATCTTTCCCTTGATTATAATCAAATCAATATAAATATTTCTCTGCTAGCTAGGTACACATTTCCGTTCGTTTCTGTCCTTGGACTTTGAGACTGCCTGAAGCAAGTTTGTCTGTTTATTATCTGTTTATTACAGATAGCCACATAGTCATAAATTGTCTCATGGTTTATGAAAACATTTTTCTTGTGTCCCTTTGAGACAATATAACAATCTTCTGCAGTTGTCCTGCGTTTACTTAACTTCCTTTAGCCAGGTTTCCTGTTGAACATCCATATCTGTGGAATAAGCAGATAGTTTCTTGCTTTTTGTAATGAATAATGAACACAACCGCTCATTCCATCAAAACACAATTATCACAGAACTCTTGATTCCTCAGTGTGACTACAAGCTGTCTAGAGTTGTACTGTGGATCTTGCCAATACTAAGAAGTCACCAACATGTAACTTCACATGATAGACTATATTTCACATGATATGCTACATTCCACTCTTTGTAACTACCCATGATAGGCTTCACTCTTTGTAACTTCCCATGATAAACGACACACCACTCTTGGTAACATTCCAATATTTCGACCTTTCTGTGATAGGCTACATACCACACTTTATAACTTCCAAAAAGGCTATATTCCACTCTTATAACACACACAACGCCAGGTATTTTTAATTATGAGGTGCCCATTTGCCCACGCGATACTCGTCCCAGCGTTTGGCTGTCCTAGCAAAGAGCGGATCGTCTTCCATGCGACTGAGCTGCAGAAGCTGACTGATATGCACTGTGTGATAGTCCCAGCGGGCGCGATTAGGGCCAAGACCCACGGTCAAGTGACGGAGATCATAAAAAGTACCCGTACCCGAGTCGTACATCAACAACATTGCTTTCAGGGACCGTAGTCCCTCGTTATACAAACGTGTCACTGTTTCTAACGCCTCGCCGCTCGCGACTTGTTTCAAGTCGTAGAGTCCAAAAAGGGAGAAAATGAACCCGTTAAGCACAAAACTACTCGGAGTAGTGGGATACTCCTCATACCAGTCATAGGTGTCGCCAAATCTTGCCTTGACACCGCCCTGAGCACTGCTGATTTCAAATATTTTCAGAGCGTTTTCAGCCGCATGTAAATACACGTTGTTATTAGATTTTAGGTACGCTCGCACTAATGTGGACATGGCTTGACCCTGAGCCATGGCTGAATACCAGCCTGGCGCTAGCTCCATAACATCAGGAATAAGCTTACGCTGGACGCCGATTGGCCAGCCACCCCTTGTGTCTTGATTGTTCAAGAACCAGTTGGCAGCATCGTAGAAATTATCCATGTGTGCAGAAGACGATATCGTCACGTTATCTACCCACCCGTGACCACGAATGGCAATGTCTAACAACGTAAAATCCTTTGTTTTTCTCGATTTTGAACACTTCAGAGCCAGACCCTTGAATAAATCAAGGTCGATGTCTCTCGCTAAATGAATCCACTTCCCAAGATGATTTTCACCGAGTCCGTAGTAAATGTCTCTTCCACTGCAAGATATGAGCCGCCTTGAGAAAACATAATGAACACGGAATGTGTTGGAGTCACTTCGAATGGTCGCTGTGATGCTCCCGTTTGAGATAAACTTAATATCCATGGTAAGGGCAAAGTGTGAGCCTTCTTTCATTGATGCATGGAAACCCTGATTGGTCAAGGAGTCTGAAAGTAGACCATGTTCAATAGGATAAACCCAGTATGCATAAACTTGTAAGACTATGTAATAGAACCAATCAAAAGATCTCTATAATATTCTGGTAATCATTAAATACATATTTAATAACTCACTTGCAGTAATTTAACTTTGACCAACTGCTTGGCCTATGTTAAAAGCACACTGGTTATCAGCTCAGCAAAATGCATGAATATTTTTTATAGGATAAATTGGCAATTTGCAAATGCCTGTTTGTGTTAATATTGATCAACATGTGGCTCAGAAAATATAACTTTGTTTCTTCCTGTATTATATGAAAGATTCATTGAAGTGTACACAGGCTAATCATGAAAAACACTACGCACATGCATTAAGAACTGTTTTTCAAGAGGAAACCATGATTTTTTTATTTTGTGTAAATCTACCACAACCAACCTGACGACTGGAACTCAATCACATCAGACAGGCGCATCTTGTCAAACAGACTGTGAACTGTGGTCTTACTGGCGACCAGCCACCTATCTAGGTCAAGGTCGTTGCCGCTCAGCAGGGTCGTGACCTCTGGGTCGCCCTCGACGATCTGCTTGCTGTAGTGGGACAGGCCGAACTGGGCGATCTGGATGGGATAGTAGTGACCAGCTGGCTCCCACTGTGTTGACATTGGCACACCTGCCATGGTGAACATTGAGGGTGAGTTGTTAGGTTTTTTTTGTCAGTTGGATTTCAAGAATATTTCAGTCATATCAAGGCAAAGAGTTAATGTGCTGACAGTTTTGCAAGTAACTGACAACTGCCCTTCTTGAATCATAGATATCAGGAGAATGGCTGTAAATACCAATTTATGACATATCCCCAAACACGTTATGTAATTGGTTTTAAATAACCATGAAAGTAGAAAGCTTTTCACATTAAATCTAAACAAGAGATTTATGACAGAATTACAGACAGACAGACTGTCAGACAGACAGGCCAAAAACAATACCACCCCGATCATTCGATTTGGGGATATATCTTTTAATTAATTTGATTTTCTTAGGAATAACACACGCGTCGAAGTGTGTGTCTTAGTAGTAAGGGAAAAATGATTTTTTCTAACAGCTTAATGATTTTATAGAGGGAAACTTTAAGAGTAATGTAAACGTGTGCTTCACATGCCTATTTCATCTACATAGCCCACTCTAACATAGTATTCTCTATCATACACACCTTCTGTGGCAGTGACACACAGCACACGTTTGCGTATCTCCACATTGTAATGCTCAAAGGACATGAAGATGCCGTCTGGTCGGATCACGTCAGGGGGCTGGTGGACCTCAGAGTAGCTGTGAGAGAACTCAAACTTCTCCTGGTCCTCTACCGACTGCAGCTCTCCATAAACCTAAACGCAAATAGACATGGATTAGTACACTGTGAGGGATTGAAAACCTCTCCTGGCCCTCCACCGACTGCAGCTCCCCATAAACCTGGATACAAATAGACAAGGGTGAGAGATAGAAAATCTCTCTTAGCCCTAAACATAATTATTTCAATTCTCCACAAACCTGAATAGACATGGAACTAAGATCAGTTAAAATGGGGCTGATGCATGTTCTTAAAGCGTAGTCTGCATAAGCAAACCAGAAACAACACTATCCACCTACAATGCATTATTGTTGAAAAGAGACTTTCTTTCCAATGAAAATTACAAACAAGCAAAAAGTGTCATCCTTGATTAGCTTGTGCAGACAGCACAGGCTTATCTGGGACGACACTTTACCCACATGCATTCCTGTACCTCAAAGTATTTCTTGATGAAGCTGAATGGCATGTAGATCTCGTCATTCTCTCGGCGACAATGGACGATGTACTGGTGATTGATGTCGCAATCCACGTCGTGCATGGGCGATGTTGCAGCGGCAACCGGGATCTCCATCTCGACCGGCAGGTCGTAGTTCTTGGCGTTCCGGTTGTGGAAGTGCAGGGCCTGGTCCGACTCTTCTGTGGACACTGCTTGCCTGAGAAACGATTCATTCGAGTAAAACTAAATGCATTTGTGTGAAGTGTCGTCCCTGATTAGCTTGTGCGGTCTTACAGGGTAATCAGGGAAGAGGCTATCTACGTTTATGGATTTTTTCTTCAAGGAAGTAATTAATTAACAAGAGCTGTGTTTGTGAAACACAATGCCCCCAGTGACCTTGATCTTTGACCTAGTGACATCAAACCATGTTTGATTGTAGATCTCAATGAGATGCATGCACATGTGAAGTTTAAAGAACTTAGATCCACGAGTTTTCATTTTATGAGCAAGGTTAAAGTTTTGGGACAGACACACACATACAATGACAGACAGGCAAAAACCAATATACCCCCTGATCATTCGATCTGGGGGCATAAAAATCCACTGTATGGGGAAAGTATCACACCTGCACAGGCTAATCTGGGAAAACACTACGCGCATGCATTAAGCCCAGTTTTCCGAGAGTGAGACTGAAATTATGTTATACTTCAATGTTGGAAACACCTCCACTTTAGCAGTCACAAACAAACTAAAAGGAGTATTAACAGAAATTTCATAATTGGGTATATTGAATTGAGCGGATATTAACTGTTGGATACAAAAAACTCTTGCTCCCCTAATTTTAAACTTATTGATCTTTGGAGTTGATATTGCTTTTACTGATAGCGGCTGCCTAGAGATAAGTCTGCAGAATGGAATGAGTTACTGCAGAACGTCTGTACTTACTTTTTTTTATTAAAGTGGACACATTTCTTGTTTTTCATCAAAACATTATTATAACAAATTTTCAACAGTATTCATATCACCATTGCATCGAAATCTGAAATGTAAACCACATAAAAAACATCAAAATTTACAGTAGTGTATAACCAAGGTTACCTTTCTGGGTTTGTGCTGGTGGTGCAGCGTGACCAGAATGAGAAGCATGTGAGGACTATACACAGGGCGAGCAGGCACACAAACGCCCGCTTGTTGAACCGCATCATTGTGTTGGCACAGCTTCCTAGCCTCTTCTTCATCTGAATTTCCGAGCTGAAAATGGTGTTAACAATAAATTGGAGCGATGTGGCTTAACGCTTTACCACTTAGATACCAATTAGGATGACATATGCCCCTGAAAATTGCTTTTTCGAAACCTAAACGCAGATTTCGAAACCCAAACGCGAACCCTAAGTTAAAGGTCAAGGTCAAAGGTGTCGAAATTTAAGTGTGTATGGAAAGGCCTTGTCCATATACACATGCACTTCAAATATGAATTTTACATCTGACGCGACATAGAAGTAATGAGCATTTTTCAAAACCTAAACGCAAAGTTTGACGGTCAGACAGACAGATAGACGGACGGACGGTAATGCATCACTATATGCCCACCTTCGAGGGCATAATAAAACATTAGTGCTGCACACTGCTGAATGCATGTGTGTAATATGTCTTCTCAGATAAGCCTGTGCAGTTTGCACGGGCTAAATAAGGACAGCGCGTTCTGCCTAGACTGGATTTTTGCTTTTGTTTGTACTTCCTTTAAACAAAAAATGACCTCTAAGCGAAAGTGTTGTCCCTGATTAGGCTGTGCAGACTACACAAGTTAATCTGGGATGACACCTTGCATGCATGCTTTAAGGCCGGTTTTCCCAGCGTGGAACAAACAACACAATTTTGCAATGTCTTGTTAAACAAGGTACAATGTGATGCTTTAAGAAATATCGCTTGTTTAACTATGTGATTTAACAAGCAGTAGCGCCCTGTAACATGTGTAAAGACTACTACAATTATTTCAAACAGATGTTTTATTATTTTGTGTGCCGCTTTTTTGGTTATCAAGATAAATGTAGCATAAGCAAATGTTCCATGACAGTGTGTACCAGTATTCAAAATAGGTGTGTTGAAATTATTTAAATGTTAACACATTTCCTTACAAACTTAAATTAATGGAAAATTCATGTTAAAATATTATTCAGACGTGAGCATTTCCTGTATAAATAATCCTAAATAAAATCATATCTTTACCCATTTATGCCTAGCGTCTAGAAAAAAGGCCTTGGAAAACAGCGTAGACCCAGATGAGACACTGCATAATGCGGCGTCTCATCTGGGTCTGCGCTGTTTGCTTAAAGGAATTTCTGTAAGACATATTCTTAACATAGAAATAAATATACTAGACATCCCTAATTTTAGAAAATCCAATTTAGTAGGATGGGAAAGTCCACTCGGCATAAATGGGTGAACTAGTTTTGTACATGCAGAGAAGGGAGGCAATACACTGTACCATAGAAACAAATTAGTGTAACACAACAGGCATATACAAAGAATGTGTACACAAACTTCTGATAGTTTTTTGAGATCTTACAACATAATTATTCTTTGAGTTATTTGAAGAGATGAATCTTTGATGTATTATATATATAATGAATGATATCTTAAGTGTATACACAAAATCAGCAAATATTGAGAATATAAAAATTATCTATTTAGAATAGACATTCACTATTTGAAGTTCTGTATGGAGTTTTGCGTATGAATCCATATTATTATTGACATACCACTATACAAAAATATGTAATTCAACTACATGACAAAAAGTATTAAACCAATAGTTCCCTTCCAATGTCGCCACTAAAGCAAACAGTCTTTATAAAGAGCTACTGCATTGTCAATCATATTATACGATTAATACCCACTTTCAAAAGAATTTCCAACAATTGAGCCAGCTTTAATAAACTAGAAAATAAAATCATAATATACCCATTTTTTATGAAAGAAAGAGTCCAAAAACTGTGACTTGAAAAAACGTTATACAAACAAACCTGTTTTAAATGACTCTGTTATTTGTTAACCTATCACTTGGTGGTGATATAAACGCGCATATTAGTAACACAAGCGCCTCATTCTGTTTCAAAATATTTTCCTTTCGAATATTATATTGAAGAGAGATGAAGAAAATTGATTTTGTACTGAGATCGCTATCAAAGTAAAATAGAAAATATCTTAGGCTCTCTGTAATTTTACGTTTGGACGGACAAAAGAAAATTATGAACCATAAAAACGAAAACCCTCTGGTAGCCAAAGTTGTTAATAGATTAGCTTCAAGGTTGAATAAACTAATTAGATAATGCTATGTCTCCCTATTTAAGACTAATATTTACAGAATAATTAGCAGATAGATAGACAGACAGTTGTAACAATTGAATGACTGGCGACAAGAAGGATGGAAGGAATTCATGAAATGTTATAGGGGTTACTTCGGACTGAGAAATGTACAAGCAGTACTTTGTTCACCATTTTTTTAATCAGACCGGGACACCTTTGGATTTGGATTGGGAAAAATAGCGTTGTTTCTACTAATATAAGGAAAATGTGTGGGTGTTTTTGCTTGCAAATACTTTTAAAATTAGGTAAGGAAGTAAACGTACGGTTGTTATTTGCTTTAAAAAAAGTTTTTTTGTTAAAACCCTCAATTGGGAATTAAGAGATTGGGATTTGTCCCCTAAATTTGAACGAAAAAAAAACACAACACTTACAAGCATTTCATAATAAGGAGAGACTTAAAAATGGGGACCAAATATG
The DNA here is from genome assembly GCF_020536995.1 of Dreissena polymorpha. Classification (NCBI taxonomy): domain Eukaryota; kingdom Metazoa; phylum Mollusca; class Bivalvia; order Myida; family Dreissenidae; genus Dreissena; species Dreissena polymorpha. The sequence continues at coordinate 73,142,990 of NC_068356.1, forward strand.
AAATGATACATAAAGTATATTTTAAATCACATGTACTAAGTGTATTGATTTTAAGTACCTGAGAAGTTTGTAAAAGTACATTGTGTACAGTGATAATTTTCAATATTGTCTTTTCTCTTTTATGGTTAACTTCATATTTCAGTGGGAATTACAGTTCATCAAATAAAACATAGGGTGAAATGCTAGAAGAATAAATGTCACATGTAAATATCAAATGTGTTGGCACAGCTTCCTAGCGTCTTCTTCATCTGAAGTTTTAATATCAACAGCAGGGCAATTTTCCTTTTAACAGAGTGAAGTTATCATTAAACATACTAAAAATATAAATAAATGTCAGATTGAATGGTTGCATGATATTTTTGTGGATTTCAATGTTGTGGTAACAGCTAATGAAAATAGTTAATTGTTTATGTTGTTACATGTAATTAACACTACACCATTTTTTCAACTGTCTAAATATGAAACAGATTTAACACAACAAACATTTATATTTGTATTAAAAGCTTTTATGCACACATTAGTAAATGCTACACAGCATATTGCAGCAAATTCATAGTTAGCAAATTAATTGCTCTGTTAAAAAATGTTTTAATATACCAAGAGTGCAAATCACTTAAATATAAAAAGCAAGTCGTAAAACCTTCGATGATTGATAGATATTGGAAAAAATAGGTTTGAATGTCTGCCAATTTTCTTTTGTATCAATTAATTAAAAATGAAATATTGCAGCTGAGACCATAATGCAAATGCGCTCAGAGGTATTTTTCTTAAGCATATATTTGAATACAAATCTGCTCATCCATATAACATAAATCTGATGAAAGCTTGCCAAAATCAACATTTGAATAACAATTTTGATTGTATTACAAATATCTGGTATATATATATATATATATATATATATATATATATATATATATATATATATATGTATGTCTTTTTCTGTCCTAAAGCTATTTTTGTTGTCAAAATTGTGTCAATAATTTTTATTATATTTATAAGCTTTAATAATGGATATTTGCTTTCACTACCCATAGTTTAGCCAAACTTTGTAATAATGCACATTTAATTGGTTTTAAATGTTGTGTTTGTTTAAACAGCTGAGAATGTAACTGTTCGGATGTGTCTTTACAAGATTTCGTAGACCATTTTTAAAATATTTCTAATTCGATTGAAATTTCGAGTGTGAATACCGAAAATGTGCATGATTTTGATGTAAATATCGATGAACTTGATATGGATTTTACAGTAGATGAAGTGGAAAAAACAATAATTATTATCACTCAAACAAAATAAAAATTGCGATCTTGATGGAAATGTTTGCGACCTTATTATAGATGCAAAACATTTTATCGCACCTTATCTTGTGGTCATATTTAACTACATTTTTACTAATGGTAACTATCCTGACGCATGGGCGAAGAGTGTAATTGTCCCTATTCACAAAAAGGGCGTTACTAAAAATCCTTCGAATTATCAGGGTATAACTTTAATCAATATTACTTCTAAATTGTTTTCTCTGTTGATAAGAACTCGAATTAATAAATGGTGTGAAAATAACAAAAAAAATAATGACTCACAATTTGGTTTCAGGGACAATCATAGTTCAACGGACTGCATTTTCATCTTGCATTTAATTATCCAAAAAGTTTTAGCATCCAGTAACAAATTGTTCTGTGCTTTTAAAGATTATGAAAAGGCATTTGATACTGTAAACCACGGTATACTATGGGTAAAACTGGTACAATCAGGCCTGAGCTGTAAAATTATAAACATTATTAAGTCAATCTATGCAATCATAAAAGCATGTGTCCAATCAAGCTCGACAATGAACTATTTTTAGATTTTTTTACATATCAATCGGTTTAAAACATGGTGAGCCACTCTTCATAAATATTCATTAGGATTTACGTCACCGCAAAACATGTGGAAAATACCCACCGTCACCAAACCGTGTCCACCATATTGCACTCTACCGCGGACGTGTGAAAATGCCGATAATCCGCATTGTTCAATAATTAAGCAACGATTTATAACACTTATCCTTTATAGATTTCATGAAGTAAAAACCAAAATAAAGAAAATTTTATTCTCTTTAATCTGATATATGAATTATTATTATACACTTAGTGAAAAACAATTAATTATGCTGTTAAATTATATGACCATCAGAAAATTACTATCGGCGAATCGATTATCGGGTTTTGCTGGGGATGCTAGCTCAGACTCTCACCCCTTTTATTTTTACTTTTTATTAATGATATCACTGATTATATTGATATGGTAAATCTATCGGACAAAGATATTGAACAGTTATCATTGTGCAGTAGACTCTCTGTAAACCGGACGGTCTGGGGATCGGCCTGATCGGCCAGTTTTCAGAGGGTCCCGGTTTACCAAGAGTAGGCATATTGCCGAAATATAAATTGTTTGCATTGTTTACAAAATCATATAAGAATAAAACAAACCATATACATTCACATGTACCAAGTGATAACTGTTCTCATGTAATGTTTATGTTTAAAGTATTCTTCAAAAAATGTGTTTTATTCGATTAAAAGCAAAAAACATTCCATACCGACTTGGCAATGAATGAATTTGCAGACAAATTGATGGATGTTTAACGATCATATTTCTGACAGTTTTACCTGACAAACCAACAAACAATCATTTAAGCGATTAAAACATGGCTATAAGATCTTTTAAACTACCTGAGGTCACAAGGAAGTGATCGTCGCAACGGCATGCATTAATTTTGCAATTAAATTGTTAATGGTATGTTTAATCCGATAATCGATAATTGCGCGAGCGGAATGTGTGACACCGCAAGCGCCCTGCTGACTAGGTATTGTAATTTACATGCTTCGGGTCTTGAGAATTTGGACCGTCCGGAGTACTCAATGTATTTTACGTTTAAAACGACAAAATTCAAGGAGATATCTGTTCGGATTCCGGTTTTGAGAGAGTTCGGTTTATTCAACATTGTTTAACCAAAGAAATAGAAGGGGAAAATATGGGACTGGCCCGACCGTTCGGAATCGGAAGAGTTCCGGTTTTCGGAGAGTCCGGTATTGGCAGAGTCTACTGTATCTTTTGCTATTTGCTGACGACATCGCACTGTTTACCACTAATACAAAGTCTTCAAGCACAACTTGATAGTATATCGCAATACTCCACATCATGTGGTTTAAAAATTAATGTTAACAAAACTAAAGTATGTATCTTTGAAAAGCGTAAGAGTCATCATAATTATCAGTGGTCTATTTATGATCAAATCATCAAAAAATTTGACAGGTTTTGCTACTTAGGTGTAAAATTGTATTATACATGTTATATGCGATATGCTGTCAAAGCTCTCTCTGATCAAGCCCTGAAAGGATACCATAGTCTTCTTTGCTTATTTAATACAGTAATGTTAAAATGGATGTTACGACTAAAGTATATCTATTAAATTGTATGATTTTACCTATTCTGCTGTACGGCTCAGAAATATGGGGAATATATAACTTTAAGGAAATTGATTCCTTACATTTTAAACTTTTGAAAATAATTCTTGGTGTAAAACAGTCAACATCAAATATGGCTGTATAAGGTGAAACCGGCAGACATCCATTAGCAGTGTTATGTAAAGAAAGAGCTCTTAAATTTTACATAAAAACAAGAGCACCGCCTTGCGGGTGCAGACCGCTCATCTATTTTCTTTTTAAAGGTGAAGGGACTCTCAATTTAAATCACAAAGGAGGGAGGGTGAGTAAGAGTAAAGAGGGGTGTATAGTGTGGGTGTGTGGACATTTATTCCATTATCTTCCAAAAATGTGGGAAAAAAATGCAAAAAAAATAATTTAAAAAATTCGGGGGTGGGGGGGGATGGGGTGGGGACCAGGGGATTCTTGGGTGCGATGGTTGGACGGTATTTCAAAAATAAAATAATAAAAATAAATATTTGTTTTTTAACCGTTTATAAAAAAAATTGGGGGTGGGGTGGGGTGGGGGGGGTATAGTGTGAGTGTGTGGTGGTCATTTATTTTGTGAGATGATCTTAAAAAAAAAAATTGAGGGGGGGGATTCGGGGGGTGGGGGGGGGGGGGGGAGGAGGGCACGGGGGATAGTTTGGGTGAAGTCTATTGTGGTATGTCAGGTAAGAGTAGTTTTGTCAAAGTATCAATCAAATCTAATCATAAATAAAGAAGTTATGGCAATTTTAGCAAAATTTAATAATTAACCTTGAGAGTCAAGGTCATTCAAAGGTCAAGGTAAAATTCAACTTGCCAGGTACAATAACCTCATGATAGCATGAAAGTATTTGAAGTTTGAAAGCAATGGCCTTAATACTTGAGAATTAAAGTGGATCGAAACACAAAATTTAACCATATATTCAAAGTTACTAAGTCAAAAAAGGGCCATAATTCCGTTAAAAATGACAACCAGAGTTATGCAACATGTCCTTTTACTGTACCCTTATGATAGTTTGCAAGTGTTCCAAGTATGAAAGCAATATCTATGATACTTTAGGGGTAAAGTGGACCAAAACACAAAACTTAACCAAATTTTCAATTTTTCAAGTATAAAGGGCCCATAACTCTGTCCAAATGCCAGTTAGAGTTACATAACTTTGCCTGCACAGTCCCCTTATGATAGTTAATAAGTGTTGCAAGTATGAAAGCAATAGCTTTGATACTGTAGGACTTAAGTGGACCTAAACACAAAACTTAACCAAATTTTCAATTTTCTAAGTATAAAATGGGCACATAATTCTGTTGAAATGCCAGTCAGAGTTACATAACTTTGCCTGCACTGTCCCCTAATGATAGTTAGTAAGTGCTGCAAGTATGAAAGCAATAGCTTTGATACTTTGGGAATAAAATTGACCTAAACACAAAACTTAACCAAAATTTTCAATTTTCTAAGTATAAAAAGGCACATAATTCTGTCAAAATGCACGCCAGAGTTATCTAACTTTGCATGCACAGTCCCCTCATGATAGTAAGTAAGTGTACCAAGTTTGAATGCAATAGCATTGATACTTTCTGAGAAAAAGGGGCATAAAACGCAAAACCCAACCGGACGCCAACGCCGACGCCAAGGTGATGACAATTATTAGCTCATCTATTTTTTGAAAAAAAATTATGAGCTAAACTCATATTTTTTTTTCAAAAAATAGATGAGCTAATAATGAATAATACAGACTCCATTATGTATGGAGTGTTCACAAATCAATGAAATCTTAATGCCTTTTGCTGGTTTAAAGCATGCAAATCCTACTTTGATTGTCTGGGGAATTGTGATTTTTTTTGGAAATCCTAATGTCAACATTAATTTTGCCTCAGTGAAACAACGGATAGGTGACCAGTTCCAACAAACATGGTTAGAATCCATTTCAAATATGCCTAAGTTATCCTACTGCTGTACATTTAAAAGTACTTTTGAATGAGGATTATTTAGACTATGTATCACATGAAAAATCAAGAATATCCCTTACAAGACTTCGTCTCGAGCTCTCATAATTAATCTAGAAATTGAAACCGGTAGATGCAGAAATGAAGACCGCAGTAATAGTGTGTAGATTATGTTCATTTAACACTATTGAATCTGAATACCATTTCTTGTTATGTTGTACTGCTTTTACTGACATAAGGAAAAAATACCTAGTAAGTGTAACTTCCTGGCCGTCTATGAATATGTTTATTAATTTCATGCCATCTAGGTCTAAACGAAAAATCAGAAGAGTTGCTATATATTGTCATAATGCTATGATTTGACGTGATGCATTGCTTGCTGTGTGAACTTTGAATATACTTATTTGATGTATATATTGTAAAAATAGTCATATAATATGCAGGTTTGACTTATGTATGTATATATATGATACTTGTCTGTGTGTCTTGGCCATAATCTTAATAATTTTTGTAAATGGCCCAAGGCAATGCTTTTGCTGTTTTTGCCAATAAACGAAACGTTATATCTGCCTATAATTATACCAAATGTATATCAGCAGATTTGAAACTGTTTGTTTCTCAAACCTTAATATGTTTTTAACAGATTTAAATTGGACTTACTGGTGGTCATTTTTCAGATAAAAGTTTCAGAGAGTCGCACTTTGTCTTCCCCTGAAAATAAATAACAACGTGCTAATTAGAACTAGAGTAGACAATTTATTATAAAATATACCATATTATATTTGAGCAAAGCAAAGATACGTGTTCCTATTCATACTATATAAGTAAATATGACACTTACATTAACATTAATAAAAAACATAAACATATAGAAATGCTATTTTATAAATATGCTAACTATAATACATAAACCTTATTATTATATTTGGATATCAACCTACCATAAACAGATCTTAGCAATCTCCTTTTTTAAATAACATGAATAATTAATTCATTCACAAAACATATTGTGTTAAGGAAGTCAGCCAAATGTTAAATGATCCAACAACCAAATGTTAAATGATCCATCAAAGCCAATGTGAATCTACTTTATTGTCAAGAATATATAATTATTGTGCAACTTTGATTCCTAATTCTGTATTAAACACTTAAGCCAATAAACAACAATACATAGTAAACACCTAAAAACACATCTTTTTATAAAGTCCATCCAATTTCTGCAATGACTTCTATGACTTCAATGGGACATGCCAATCAAAATGTTTTTCACACACATTTTTAGCTAAAAAAGCATATCACCCTATTGACAATTTTCACTTTGGAGATAGAGTGCATTCCACAGCAATTAGGTGGTATTGTCACACAATATATGTCCCTATTTGCTCAATCATCCTACTTTAACTTGACACTTTATCCTGTAATTAAATCTCAGTTAGGTAATAATTAAAAGTTAAAAACATGACACACAAATATATTAATTAAATAAAAGTCAGTATTTGTTTCCTTAATTGCAGACATGTTGTCTGGTAACTAATAGGTTTTGACACAAATAATTTATTACATGGTATTGAATGCTGCATTTTTTGCTTATTCTTTTTTTGCATTAGTATATTGTTTTACATTTAAGTTAAAATATTATTGGTATGAAGCCAGTTTATAACGTATGTCTCAGCTACCTTATAATGTTATTCTGTTTAAGTTGCCTGAATTATTTTGAATTTACATTTATGATACAATTGCATAAACTGGTGCTTAAATTATGAATATCTCAGTTAACATTTTGATAGAATTATTTAAATAATTGATAATGATTTCATTTTTAAACTTTGTTATGTAAGTTGAACAAATCTTACTGAACATCTGATTTTCACAAACATAACATTTAAGAAAAAAATATTCAGTAATATTTAAAAAAAAAAAATTATTTCTTCATAATAATTATCATACTTGTACACAATCATTTATTTTTAATTCAGAACCTTTTAAATGCAATCCCTCATAAACAACACACCACCAGTGTGTAGTGACAATTATAAGATCTCATACATTTTAAACTGTGAACCAATGGTATTTTACAACATTATGATCATTCACTATCATGTTCGCAGTTTGACCTTTCTTTCGTGTCTCTTCATCAACAACAGCAACATCATGATTTACAACCTAAACAAATTTCACAAGCACAATAACGTCACATTAGGCCAAATCTACGGTGTGTTTCCAATAAACTTCAAATATGTGTAGTAGAAGCAGAAATTGTGCTGATTTCGATTTTTTTTTTGGCATGGCTAAGCTGTGCATTGAGTGTGGTAACAATGCCATATGAATCTAGGAATAAATTGTGGATATTTGCTAGATTAACTAGATAATAATGGATTTTATTTTCAACATGATAATTGGAATTAAATAAAAAATCATTTATTTCTAATTTTCACTGTTATGTTTTATCATTTGGAAAAGTGAAATACCTATTTTCACGGCCGTTAATCACATGCGCCACCTCTTTTATGAGATGTATTAATAAATGAGCCAATGCTACTTCCGAGGTGGCGCTGACAGGCCCGGAGGTTTTGAAATTGTACGGATAATTTAACAGGGTGATTAGTTTTTATATGTTTTTTCAACATATTTAGCATTATTTAAAAAAAGTGTGAAATATGTTGAAAAAACATATAAAACATAATCATCCTGTAAAATTATTCATGAAATTTCAAAACATCCGGGTCAGAGCGCCACCTCGGAAGTTGCATTGGCTCATTTATTAATGCATCGCAAAAAAGAGGTGGCGCGCGTGATTAACGGCCGTGATTTGAAACCTCAATATTTCCTCATAAATCGCACTGGAAGGACTAACACAGAAATTAAACATCTTTGAACTGATTCTTAATTATTTGTTTAGACAAGGCGTATATATATATTATCTTTCACTTAAAAACAACTTGATTGTGAATTAAAATTGAGAATTCCTACACATATGGCACATGTCAACACATTTGTTCAGATGAAAATAAGGCAAAACCCATGAAAAAGACAAATACTCTTGTAACTAAAAAAATAATTACTCTGAAAAACGAAAAAAAACAACAACAAAATTTTAAGTTTGGCCTATAGTGTCCAACTGAGCAGTCATCTGACTATATAAGGTGAGAGATGAAATTGTGTCCGGTTCATGCTTATGAGGGTCATGTCCTCAAATAATACGCTGTCAACTGGTGGCAGCAAAGTCATACATTTCAATGATAGTAATAAGGCCTCTACCATTAATTTTTATGTCACTCTGATATTTGGACGATTACAGCAGTCAAGAATATACATTCAATAACTCACCGTTAAGTACCGCTTCATACAGCAAATATCCAGACATTACAATATATATGGAGCCGTGTCACTCAAAATTTGGGTTTACTGAGCCTGCATTTTCACAGAGTCCAGTCTGAGGGTCAACCCGTTTTTGTCAGTTCAATATAAAGTAATACAAATTTTTGTTGTCTCATAAGAGGAGGCAAATGCACAGAGAGATCTGGAACAATGCTGGCCACGTATTACATAAGACCCAATTTAGCATGATGCAGCTCAAAGCCCTTTTTTAACTTCCAGCTGATTCACACACTGATATGCATCACATTCAAAGTGACTTATCATTTTGTCAATTTTGAAATACAAGAACATTTCCAATAATTACAAACAAAATATTACATAATACCCAGTTATACTTCTAAGGATGGGGACTTGTTCAACAGCCCATAATCCCTCTTCCCCATATTTACCACTTTAACATCACATCCCATTTTACCAGAAAACTGCAGCATAAAAATTAACAATCATTAATCTTTTTTTTAATAAAGTGGCTTGTCTGACTGTACTAAGGAGTTATAAAACAAGAGATGTGTTTGTCAGAAACACAATGCCCCCTATTGCGCCGCTTTGAAATAAAATTTCAATACATGATTTCGCAGGTTTAAAAATTATCTCCCTTTAAAAGCTAATTACTTCTCTTGGATTGTATTTTTTGACTTTTGATCTTGAAGGATGACCTTGACCTTTCACAACTCAAAATGTGCAGCTTCATAAGAATCACATGCATGCCAAATATCAAGTTGCTATCTTCAATATTGCAAAAGTTATGGCCAATATATATGTTGAAGTTTTCGGACGGACGGACAGACTGATGGACAGTTCAACTGCTATATGCCACCCTACCGGGGCATAAAAACTAAATGATGGCTAAGTATTTTTTTTGTAAGTTGGCTATACCATGTATCTAAGGACACTTAAAATGCCAGTACATTGTATTTAACATTCCATTTGACCCTTTTTCAAGTTCATTTGATTGTCAGACAAATGACATTATGGAGAATCCCAAAATGTGTAGACACCATTAAGATAAACTGTCTCAAAACCCTGTAATGGTCAGCTTGAACCTCAGTCATGCCCGGGTCAAATTTTATGAAAATAACAACTGGGGGAGGGGGGTTGTCTGCATACAAATGACCATCATTATCACCAATGAATACTTGCATAAATTCTGTATCTACCAGGTACAATTGAGATGATAAAAATGTAAATTTCTCAGTAGCTGATAGTGTGTTGTAATCCTTGATTGATGGAGCTTTTAAATGGACATTTTAGTAAATTTCTTAACACATAAATGTTCAGTCACATGTTCCAAAATTTTGGCTGCCATTCTGGAGTAGACAACATCCCACAAAAAAAGACATAGTGATATTATTTTATCAAAATATAAAATGTGTCCTCATAGTGCCCCTTAGTCCTAATTAACGCTTAAGTGATAAAAAAAGTGTCCAATCATTGAGCCCCAAACATTCATCAGTGCTTTCCACAGGCCATTTAACGGTCCCTTACCCGAGCGCTTGATTTTCGAAATTGGAATCCGTGGGGCGCCTGAAATTTTCTGATCATAGTATTTTGGCTGTTATTGCAACTAGCCATTCTTAAGATTAAAGCGATGTCGACTTTACCGAAAATGTTTTCTTGCAGTTTCAAATGAGCATAATTAAATTTGTAATACAAAACCCACTTCCGAATGTAAATGTTAACTCTACGTTAACAGATTCTTGCTTCAAATAAACAGTGATAATTTATTTTGTGTTGACCTTTTGTCTCAATAAAAAAGGCACGAAAATTATGCAGCATGTACAATGTTGCTTCATGTACATAGAAAACGTGGGTGTATTTAGCGTTGTATTATCAAGCACACACCACATCAAGCAATTTACACATGTTCAGTGGCAATATTTCATCAAATCTATAAATTGTCACTTGTGCAGAAATTTATTTGATATTTGAGAAAAATGCCAATGTTTGTTTATAAAAGAAATTATTGAGCATTTTTATCGTCAATATTTACCAGAAAGTGTTTTTAAAATGGGATTATGGGGTAATGAATAGAAACTTTAAAAGTAGTAAGTATGCAGTAATTATAGAGTCGGGTTGATAAAAATGTATTGGGGAATCGTTCGAGTCGAGATTTTACTATCTTTGCGAAAAAGTTTTAAAACAATTATTAAAATATGTCTTTATAAATGACTTTATAGCTGGGGGGGGGGGGGGGTTCTTGAAGAGTCATAGCGCACCAAATGACGTCTTTTGACACTGTTTTTCTTAGAGTTATAATGCATCACAGAACGTCAATTGACACGTAATTGTTTTGTTAAATCAACTTCGGGATTGGTGTCCGCTCCTGAAGCCACCCCTATAAGCCCCGGGCGCCTGAAAAAATTCCTGTGGAAAGCAATGTTCATGACAAATTGATCATCTATATCTTTGTATATTTAGCAGCCAACCTCAGAAATGTGTCACTGGCCATTTTGGGAAAATTACAACTTCTGGCTTGGGAATTTGTTTGCGCTAATAGTGATTTAGGAAAAACTAATTCACTCCAACTCTTAATAGCAAATAAAATTCAAAGAACGAAATACTATCAGTATTTACATACTTTGATGGAATTGATATTAAATTGACGTAAAATAATCATCAGACACTTCTTATTTTTCTTATTTATTTTTTTCGAAGTAGGGAATTAAAAAAAAGTTTGCTATAATAAGGTCCATTTAACATTCATGTAGATTACCCAAGGAAAAGGCCTGTTATAATTATCTGTTAATGTCTTGACAATTTGGCTACAAATATTTAGCAGCCTATCGAAGAGAAACCTATATCACTAATTGAGCAATTGAATGTATAATGTTCTACTTCTTTTTGAGAATTATTCAACAGATATTTATATATATGAACAAGACAGTGATGTTTTTCTTATGCAATTGTAATACATATTTATAAAGAAAATCATAAAACCATGAGCTAAATAAGTAACAGAGTGAGAAAACTGGTGATTAATATGAAATTAGAAGTACGCAAAACAGTTGACAAATTGTTAGTTAGGTGTGAATTGAAATGTGTTGATAAAACAGTAAAGATAAGGAACATACCCAAACATTCAATCACAACCACAAGGGTGTTGTCATTGTTAACTACATTTACGTCACCATTTTTTTGACTGTTGGTCCACTTCATCGTGAATATGTTTTGCAACCACAAGAATTTTGAGACTAGTAAGAATGAATTCAATTTAGATACATAGCATTCCTATTTCAACGAAACATTGATTTGGTCATTGTCAGCACTTAGCCTGTATACACTCTTATATTAGTCACAACGAACGGTGATTGACAAGTGTTTGCAAAAACAATGAATTATTATATACATATCTGTTGGAACAATCAATGACCTGTTGTGAACATAATCAATTAACAGGAGGTGATGTCATTTATGTATCAACACTTTAGATCCTTCAATGGAGATAAGTTCTTATCTTGATTTCAAACATATCACGGTAGATAATAATCTTTGGCTTGTTTTTTATTCACATAAGGGAGATAATAATTATTGTTCTGTTTTTTTTCTTAAACCTATGAATTATGCTTGAAGGGCATGCTTCTATCTAGAACTGCCCCCTCAAAGATTTCTCGCTGGGCGGAGAACTGCCCCCTCACTGTTTTGTAATGGGCGGAGAACTGCCCCCTCAATGTTTTTAAGTGGCCAGGGAACTGCCCTTCTGCTGAAAAATAGGGGGCGGAGAAGTGCCCTCCTGTCAGAATTGAAGACCCGGAGAAGTGCCCCCTAAATAAAGAAATTGCGCGGCGAGTAAAGTCAATATATTGTCAGGTCGCCGTGGTGTAATGGATATGGTGTCCACCTAGCGACCGGGAGGTCACAGGTTCGATCCCCACCGTGGGAGGGTTCTTTAGATCTCCCCCAAAGACACCAAGTACTGGTTCTAGGCCCAGGAAACTGACTTGAGAGCATTTATATAAGCCTTAGGCTTTCCATGCAATCGGGCTAAAATAAATAGGTTTAAACTAATATATAGATTGAGTATTTCAATGACAAAAAAACGCAAATAACTTTCTTGCTAATATGGTTAGAAAGTAAGTGAAATTTATGCAATTAATAAAAGTTATAAAACAGCAGATAATACCTGCATCGGCATCGACGTCGCCATATTGATAATAACGTGATTTTCCCCTTTTTGCTATTAACAAGTTATCACGGCTGAATTATTTGATATTTTCCCCGTCAGTAAAATAAACAATTAGTATACAATTTATTACATCCTTATGCAAGCTGAAAACAATAATTTATTTGTTGTTGTTTTTTTCTCCAATAACGGATTTCGACGGTTCAATATAATAAACCCGTATGCGGCTTTTTTCAAAGGTAACAAGTGCTCAACAATTAAAGTCCGCCCGGTCTACCAATTAAAAGATAAAAAGATCGCAGTGCTTATCTTTAACGGTAACACGTTTGCAGCCAGCCTAATTAGCTGCAAATTCAAGCAAACTGAAACCGATTTTGTTTTTGAAAATGCACGACATGCTTTGCTCAAAATGCAAACTGTTTTCCGTCAAATGCATAAAATGCAACATAGACTGTCAAATCACTATAACCATTTCAACAATTATGGAGTTCATTAGAAGTCAGAGAGGCGCTGCTAAGTTATGCTATGAAGGTTTTTTTTGTACACAAAGAAGAAGGAAACCAAGTCGACGATTCGATGGGAATGTTCTCAGCGACGAAGTGAGAACTGTAAGGGAACTGTCACTTCCGACAATGCAGTAAGTTAATTATTAATAATTATAAATAAACTGTATTAGTATACAAAAAGTTCATAACTTAATGAATCCAAAACGACCCTTTAACTATTATAATATTAAAGAATACTGCATTTATTGCAGTAAGTCATTAATTGAACAGTGATGCGGACGATAAATGGAAATATACTTGTGCTGAAATTAAATTGTTACCGGATTAAATTGTGTACAGGTTTAACATAAAATTACCTGTAAGTATTGTTTTCATTACGTATTCGCCATAAGTAAATTATTGCTCACCATTTGCATTTTACTTCTCATCGGAAACCATTTATGTTTGAGTAACTGTTTGCGGTAAAAGGTGTGATGATGAAGCCCGACATTTCATGTTAATTGAAGTTGACACGGGAGGGCACTTCTCCGCTCAATGAATTATTGTGAGGGGCAGACCTCTGCCTGCTTAATTCTGACATGGGGGGGGGGAGGGGGGCGCCTCTCCGGATACCAATTGAAATGAAATAAAAGGTCAAGATTAATCATGGGTATCGATCAAGAGAAATAACTTTTCTCTGAAATAAAATTAATATATACAAAAGTAAGAGAGTAAGGAAAACATAACAGGAAAATAGTAAGTTTTACTTTGATATAAGTTAATTTATTTGATGGGATAAAGTAAACATTTATTATGCAGCAAGTCCATGTAATTGGAACTTTGACTTAAGCTCTTTAAAGACATGGAAGTTCAGATTTAGAACTGATCAAAGGAAGCTAATTAACAGAATGATATACCAGTAGGAACATCTTGATTGAATGATTAGTCAACTTAATTATCTTCTGCAATAAAGAGGCAGTCTCATAAACGTTTAAATATTTACAAGAGTTGTTGCATAATTCAATGTACCATACCACAGACAACGCAAATAGATCCGTCAGTCCATCAAATGAAAACGCCAAAAGCCCGGTGGTGAAATGCAAGATTGCCTGACTAATACTGTCTGGTGACACATATTTGCAAAATGCAAAAATTGTTACCTGCTTGCAGTCACTATCCTTAACCTTGAATGACCTCATAAACCTCCAAATCATCCGCTCTTGTAACCTCAAGTTTTAACAGCGTTAAATATATCATATACGTTATGAACCTCTGAGAGAATTGATCACATTTATTTAATTTAATTAAATATTGCAGTGAGAAGATATTTTCTATATAAGACCTCAGTCGCCATAAAACAGGCAGCTGCAAGAAAAGAAGTCCCCACTTAAACTGAAGTGTGACCTGTGTTGGTGGGTATAAGACAGTTGACCATTTCAAGTATCCCTGGGTGAATTTACAATGTTTGACCACTCAATAAAGGGCCTTTATCATGGAATTCCTCCTTGCACTTTACCACACCTGCTATTTGATATGAGGGTCAGATGAAAAGAAAGTCATAAATTCATCTCTATGTTTATTCATAAATTAACACTTTTCCCCATAACAGTCAAAGTGAAAATAGCTTTTGCAACCAGCATAAAACCAGAACAGCCTGCGAGTAACTCACAGTCTGTTCAGGTTTTATGCTGTTTGCTGCTCATCAGTAACTAAGGGTTGGAAATGAAGCCTTTAAAACGTGTATTTGGTTAGAAGGGTTTTTAATTAATCGTAACTTTGTAAAGGACTTATAATGGGTACAACAAGATGCGTTTGTGAAACACAATGTCCCCCTATATTACGTTTGACTTTGAAGGATGACCTTGAACTTGTGAAGGATGACCTTGACCTTGACCATTTACCACTCAAAATGTGCAGCTCCATGAGATACACATGCATGCCAAATATCAAGTTGCTATCTTCAATATTGCAAAAGTATTCATAAAATAAGCGATTTGGGCCACATATATTTGACCTCTGACCTTGAAGGATGACCTTGACCTTGACATTTCACCACTCAAAATGTGCAGCTCCATGAGATGCATGTGCATGCCAAATATCAAGTTGCTATCTTCAATATTGCAAAAGTATTCATAAAATAAGCGATTTGGGCCACATATATTTGACCTCTGACCTTGAAGGATGACCTTGACCTTCACCTTTCACCACTCAAAATGTGCAGCTCCATGAGATACACATGCATGCCAAATATCAAGTTGCTATCTTCAATATTGCAAAAGTAATCATAAAATGAGCGATTTTGGCCATATATATTTGACCTCTGACCTTGAAGGATGACCTTGACCCTCACCTTTCACCACTCAAAATGTGCAGCTTCATAAGATACACATGCATGCCAAATATGAAGTTGCTATCTTCAATATAGCAAAAGTTATTGCAAAATGTTAAAGTTGGCGCAAACAGACAGACCAACAGACAGACCAACAAACCAACAGACAGGGCAAAAACAATATGTCCCCAACTACTATAGTGGGGGACATAAAAATGTATCTATTTGGGAAGGGAGCATCAACATTGCTTCATGCAGGGTAAATTTCATATTTGAAGGGCTTTAACCATTTATCACTTAAATACATATTTTGACCCATTGGTAGTCCCTAAGAAAGATAAATTTAATTAAAGACCTTTCTTACTAGATTCAAGTTTTAAAGGCATCATTTGCAACCCTAAGAAACTGATGAGCAGCAAACAATTTTTATATTCCTCTTTAAATGCTAATTTAACTTAGACATTCCTGTATCGTGCACCTGTAACATATGTTTACCCTCGTCAATAAATAGTTAAGTATGCATAAACATGTTAACAGATGCATACACAGAAATCATAAATAAACATTCTTTGGATAATCTATCCTTCCAAATATGCATACTTAGTATTACATAATTCCACATATACCTTGGGATTTATGTTTGTCCTTTTCTGGCATGGGTTCAAATCAACTGCATGTCAAATTTATTGCAAGTTATTCTTTCATTATTATGCAATACTGGATACATCAAAGCCACATCGAATAAGCATGAGTAGAAAATATGGGCCTAAATCCATTGGAATGTTGACATTGATCCATATTTACATATATAAACTTAACCATGAAACACTTGCATTTCCTTGTAGAGAATCACTGATGCTTTCAAGCAGTAAACAAATATTTGTGGGGAGATTTCATTTGGATGAGGGACAACTTTCCAGAGGTTCATTTGACTTTGTAAAGGTGAAAATTTCAGATAATTTTTCTTTGCAAGATTTTAGTAGTTTTATTTTGGGATAAATAGGGGACAGGGGTGATAAAAGGGGGTAATTAATGAGAAAGGTTTTTACTTCATATACAAGAAAAGCCCTTCCCAGTGAGGCAAACTCCATGCAGGGTGTTGCATGCGTGCCCAATGTATAATCAATTGAGGCTCAAGCTGGAAAAACCCTCTTTAAAGCATGTGCATCAAGTGTTGTCCCAAATTACCTTGTGCAGTCTATACCCGTATAATCAGAAAAACACTAAGGCTTTGACTGGATTTTCTCTACAAAGAGAATTCTATTATACGAAAAATACAATAAAAGCGGAAAGTGTCGTCTTAGATATAACCTGTGTGGATCGCATTTAAACTGGGACAAGACTTTGCCAACATGCATGAACCAGGTTTTCCCATAGCAAGTCTAAATTTCATGTCATACATGCTCATTTAAAGTTGTATATGCAAGATTTATTTCCGCCAGGTAGTAAAATTACAGACCTGTTTACCCTACCGATTGCTTCTCAGTAGTATGGAGGGCATCTCTCAGTAGTTTTGGGCTGTTGTCAGTAGTTTTAACCTTTTCAATCATTTTGAGCATTAAAACACCATGACTGGGTCACATATCAGTTTAACGGTACATAAAGCATTAGATGAATTTACTTGCTAATAATTTAATCTGTTAAGTGATTTTTTTTCTTTTATTTGATACAGCCTGTGCCATTTAGATTGGGAAAATTATAGCGTGATAAACCATGAAATTGGAAAAATAATAGCGCGATAAACCATGACATTGAGAAACATTAAGCATTATAAATATGATTATAAGTAACAGAATTAAAACTGTTTTTAAGTGCATGTTTGACAGCATTTTAATATTATAAAGTGCTGCTTTAATGTCTACTTACAATGAAGACAATATTTAGTTTATATCCATCCACATGAATAATAATAATAAACTTGCAATAATCTATAAATTTTTAAATACACCATTTGATCATAAGCTTTTTAAGAGTAGCTAGTATTAATTTAATTCAGTTTTTTTTTAAATTAAATATCATAAGGGGAAAACAAACAAATATTGACAAACACCACACCCTTTAGTGTTCTTGTTGTGTTAATGATGTATTAAATTGAGTTAAAATAATATATTTTATTTGTTTACCTTTCAATATCTTGCACTTGAAAACCTCAGTTCAATGCTATTTCATTAAACTGTACAGCGCAACAGCAGAATATGCATATGAATCTGAGTATACACAGGTCCACTAACATAAAAATCAAATCATGTTTGTCTCTTTCCATTTTCGAACGACACTCACTTATTATAATAAATGCTTTAACTTTGTGAGTAGACTAAACTCCAATTTTTCAACACTCATTTCCGTGACGCACACTGTGCAGATTTCTGATAAATATGTGTTGCTGTTTTTTTTATCTCAAACGTAGTATTTTGCGTTAATTGACACAGGCATTACATTATTCCCCAATGACCATAATGATATCCGTTGTTAATTTGAATGGTATTTATTATTTTCGCCGTTAATCACAGTTTTTCGTCTGCTTGCCGCCATCTTGGATGTGTGTAAAAACAGGCGTGCTCAATTCCGATACATCGACTATCGTCGGTATTCTCCGCTATAGAGAGAGAGATGTGTATACTGGATAGCAACGTAAAATCGTATTTATTCGGCTAAATTTGCGAACCAATACTAAGGTCAGTTGTCGTTCGGTGACGACTCGACAAGCTCGACAGCACTCGTTCCATGTGAGGCTTGAATATTAACGTTTCTTTAATAACTACGCAAGCGCCAAAATGATTATGATTGATAAATTACCCGCAAAGACCGAAAATATGCGAAAGTACATGTACGATTAAAAACTGAAATTTGACCATTTTGATCGATGGATCCGTAGTTTTCAGTACAAATCCGTAGTGCGTAGTTTAGCAACTACGGCGAATCCGTAGAAGTAAACAGGTCTGAAATTAAGGTGTAGCAGAGTTTTGAACATGAGGCCCCTGAGAAGTGCAGTTGGTCATAGCAGCTAAAAAGAATGCTCTTCACGAATTACAGTTATCTAATCATGAATTACAGTTATCTAAACAACCTTACCATGCCCATTAATAAACCAATTAACCACAGTTAAAACACAGAAACCAGTGTCAAATGTCAAGTAGCAGTATTAAACCGACCTCCTCCTCTTTCCACTACATAGCCACACACATAATACACCAAGCATGATGTTCATTTAATTCACATAAATCTGCTTGTTTAACATGCCACCCTACATGTTTTAATGGGTTTTTCTAATAGAGGATACATGTGATAGGAGCAGGTTTGACATTCAGTCTTTCTCTACCTCAAACCCCAACCTTTGATCTCAGTGTCACCACAAATGTGGGGCAGGTATTTAGTCCAAATGTGACTTCAAACAATTAAACATTTATTTCATTTAAACCACACTGACTGTGGAATGGTTTCAGCAACTTGCAACAGGCCCTTGTTCAAATCTGATTATATAATACACTTAATCGGTAATAAAATAACAGACTAACAATTCATATTTATTAACAATACTGTAATAAATAATAACTGTTAAACAAATAATTTACTTACACTTGAATGTTGTATACATGTACATGTACCAACTATGTTCTCCTGTATGTAAATCATAAATCCCATTGCTACAGGATAAAGCCAATAATTTCAAAGGTCACTACTACTCAATAAACTAAAAGATGTCATTGCCATCATATATCACTAGCTTCACAATAAGATTAGGCCACAGTGCAGTCACAATTGACATCAGTCCCTAAACAAACAGTCTCCAGCTCAGGCTAAATGTCACTGTGTTTGACTTTGACATGTAAACCATCAGTAAATATT
Organism: Dreissena polymorpha; assembly: GCF_020536995.1. Taxonomy (NCBI): domain Eukaryota; kingdom Metazoa; phylum Mollusca; class Bivalvia; order Myida; family Dreissenidae; genus Dreissena; species Dreissena polymorpha. Next base: position 73,162,544 of record NC_068356.1, read on the forward strand.
GAAGCACTAGCCGAGCAAACATTAGCAGGACCCTATGCATCAAAATTAGTCAAACTGATATCAAAAGTATCAGTAAAGACGCTGTTTAGTATTTATTCACAACTCTCAAATATATGAATTATGACCAATAAGAGATGGACTCATTCAGAAAAACAATTTTGAATCATCCATGCAACTTTCTTCCATAGTAACCAGGACAACTGAACATAAGACAAATCTTTATAGATACTCGATTGGTGCAAGTGATAATTACCTAACACTTATACAGAAGTTAATCGCATCACAAGAGTCTAGTATGACACTATTGTATCTGCATGCTTCACAAAGCTTTAGTATACCAATCACTTAGCTGCTCTCTGCAGTTCTATTAATCAACAGTTGAGAAGAAAAATATTTATCTTCGATAAAAAAAATACAAAAGATACAATAGTTTTGCACTCAACTGTTTATATGAATAATACTGCTGAGAGCAGCAAAGTGATTGGTATACTATAGCTTTTGGGCTGCAGAATGCTTCAGAGTATTTTAAATCAAAATGGAAAACAACTATCAATCTTCTAAGCTCAGCATATTCAACATCTGAAAACAAGGTTGTTATTATTTGACATGTGTACATGTACTTTGATTGATTGTATTCATGTAATAATTTGTTTTATAATTTCATCCAGATATGGTATTTCATCCTTTAATCAAAACACAATATGCTCCTGCAATGCAAAAGATAATACAAACCAGGAACATAGAATCAAAAACATTCAAAGATAAAATTTACCCATACATGCATCCAATCCAACACACCTTGGTCTAAAACAGCAAAGACAAACATTACATAATACTGTGATATCTACGAAACCTACCACCTGGGCTGATTAATGAAAACAAACCTCTTGAAAACATATATCACCTGAATATCTGTGCAAACATTAACATGGACTGTCGTAATGATACTTTGATGATACTCTGCCGGCATTGTTTGTCATGCTTTGTGTTCTAAGTTTATATGTCGTTAATTAAAGTAATCAATGCTAGAATGCGAAGCCACTACACATATAGCTTTAAAATATTTTTTAAAATCCATCAAAGTATGGAGTCTGAAAATTGATTTGCGCCTTGCTCTGGGAAAATGGGGTTTAATGCGTGTATGTAAAGTGTTGTCCCAGATCATAACCCTAAACAGTCTGCGCTGGCACATGTATGTAAAGTGTCGTCCGAGATCATAACCCTAAACAGTCTGCGCTGGCATAATCTAGAATGACCCTTTGTGCTTAAATTGTTCAACTCAAATGGATGTATGCTAAGAATTATATATATAAGACCTCTTTTGATGATTCAAACTGCATTTTGTAATTGATGGCGATTTATACAGCAATTATCCCTCCACCTTTAGCGTAAGCATGCTGGCAACAATTAACCCTTTCAGTGCGGGAACCGAATTTTGAAGGCCTTTGCAAACAGTTTGGATCCAGATGAGACGCCACAGAACGTGGCGTCTCATCAGGATCCAAACTGTTTGCTATTCTGATAGCATTCTTTGAAAAAATCGAAGAAAATGCTAATTTTAGAAATTCAGCAGACGACATTTTAGCAGAAGACACATTTCCCAGCATGCAAAGGGTTGGAGTAAAATGTCAAGTGTGTTCATATATTACAGGAATGTAACAGCTTTCAAGGAGATGAAGCTAAAGCTTAATAACAGTAATGACCAAGAAATGTGTTTAAATTATTGGTTCATTAATCGATAACCATCATTTCCTCAATAATTTGGAAAATACATGTATTACATAATCATGCAATTATAATTGTAGTGTACATGTACAACTAAAGCATGTGTGGCCCGGTGCATGCAGCCAATTAGCTTTTGCTTCCAGATGTCCTGGGTTTAAATCCCTGGACCAGCAATGAGTTTCATTAACTTTTGTTTGCCATTGTAATAAGTTAAGACTATTAAAAACATAATAGATTTGTAAGTAAACATATTTAATGAGATTGTTCAAAGATCTTTAAATCTGTGAAAAAGTCCCTCTAAATGTCCACCAATAAAAAGCAACACAAATAGAGATAAACGACTGATATTAATTTCATACAATAAAAAAAGAAAAGTGTACATCAACTTAAATTAAGCACATCCAATTTAGTACTCAGTTAAACTTTCATATCAAACTCGAAATTGAAAAACTAATATGTAAATTAAAAGCTGAGCTACGAAAATTCAATACAGTGACTTAATGGGGAAGAGGTGATATAATCTTGTCCCTGTATATTCAAAACGGCTTGTCATATGATAAGAATATAACAGATTTATGATGTTGTGAGAGATTTTCGATATGACAATAAATTTACATACAGTCTCCATGTTTATGTATTTAATGCACAAAACTTGAATAGCAGTGTAAAAACATGAGACATATTTACAGGGAAAGATTTCAAATAAATGTTTGTTGCAATTTTGTAGAGACATTTACTAATTTAAATACTTTTTAAACTGAAATTTTATTTGACAATTATACTTGTAGATAAAGTTATGTACATAACGAGAATAATTATGGCTCTTTAAACTACAAAAAGATACAAACAATTATTAATGCAAACTGCATGCAAACAGTTTCATGACATACTATTATTTTAAATTCTCACAATTCAGCAAATTATTGACCCAACCATACATTAGTTTGTTTCATCTGTCTCAGAACTCAAACTTACCCAATTAAACAACACTATCTTAAAAATTATTTGTTTAATTAAAAAAACCTTAAATGCATCATAAAAAGTATGCCACTTTGTACATTTAACACACAATTATTACAAATTTCCAACAGATATTATGTCAGAAACACTTGTCAAGATGAATGATAAAATGAATGCAGGCTGATTTACATTTTTGAGATCTTTAATATTCTAAGAAAGCATTAGTCATCCATGGATTATCATAATCAGTATAAATAAACAAGAGATGTTTTTGGCAGAAACAGTCAATGCCCCCTATTGCTCTGCTTTAAAGCCATATATTTGACCTATGACCTTGAAGGATGACCTTGACCTTTCACCACTGAAAATGTGCAGCTCCATGAGATACACGTGCATGCCAAATATCAAGTTGCTATCTTCAATATTGCAAAAGTTATGACATAGGTTAAAGCTTTGGGACACACACACATACACACGACTGACTGACTGACTGACTGACTGACTGACTGACTGACTGACTGACTGACTGACTGACTGACTGACTGACTGACTGACTGACTGACTGACTGACTGACTGACTGACTGACTGACTGACTGACTGACTGACTGACCTGACTGACTGACTGACTGACTGACTGACTGACTGACTGACTGACTGACTGACTGACTGACAGGCCAAAAACAATATACCCCGGATCATTCGATCCGAGGGCATAACAAGTTAATATGGTGTACCTTGGGAAAACCAGGCATAATGCAGGAGCATAATCTGAGAAAACCAGGCATAATACATCAGAGCATAATCTGGGAAAACCAGGCATAATGCATAATCTGGGAAAACCAGGCATAATACATCAGAGCATAATCTGAAAAACCAGGCATAATGCATAATCTGGGAAAACCAGGCATAATACATCAGAGCATAATCTGGGAAAACCAGGCATAATGCATAATCTGGGAAAACCAGGCAAAATACATCAGAGCATAATCTGGAAAAACCAGGCATAATGCATAATCTGGGAAAACCAGGCATAATACATCAGAGCATAATCTGGGAAAACCAGGCATAATGCATAATCTGGGAAAACCAGGCATAATGCATGAATGTAAAGTGTCGTCCCCAAAGTCTAATCAGGTTCAACACTTTCCGCTTTTGTTGTATTTTTCATTAAAAAAGCATCTTAGAGAAAACCCAGTTAAGGTCAGGATTGGTTGTCCCTGATAAGCCAGTCTGGATTTCCTTAATTTTATGCAGTTCACACCGGCTTATCTCAGATAACTCTTGCTGTTTTAAAAGAATGTTTCTTTCCCGGAAAACTCTATTTGCCATAAATCCAATATGAAATAATGATGTCAGTTGTGCAACTGTGAACTTTTCCATGACATTTTATCCAACTTTATAATGTTACAAGAATCATGGACATTAAAATCTGCCCTTGCAAACTCAAATTATTAAGAACATGAGAAACCCTGATGTAGTTAAGGTTCACAATTATCAAAGCAAACAGACTAATTTAAAAAGTTAAAAATTTGATTTCCAATATCAGGTCACGTACGCCATCAATAATATGTTCAAATCTTAATCTGAAAGTAAAAGATGAGAAACACATTAAAAATTTGTTGAAAGCTTGTAAGTAAATTAACATTCTTTAAGATGAGTCATTTAATATCTATCAATTTTGTAAAAGATTTAGACTGGTCTCAAAGAAAGAACGAAATTCGCATTTAACTGACATAAAATAAACACTTTTCAGCTCTTGTGCAATAAAAAAAAACATAATTTATGTCAAGTTTATGACCTTCAGCATGAATCGATTCTGAAATCAAAAGTGTACAGATAAGAATAATCGATTGATTGGGTATATTAATATTTTACAATTACATTTTATTAACATTGCAACAGTGGCTGTCAGACCACCCCTATGAAAATGTGTTCTTTATTGAATAAAATAATATATAACAGATATAATTAAGTTTTCGTGCATAAATTATGATATTAATTCATATTAAACAAATAGCACCCAAACAAAGATTTTATACCTAAATATATAATTAACGGAAAAAAAAATTTACATTGTAACATGTGACATGAAGAAGAAAAGCATTATATGGAAAAATAAATACTCTTTTCCTAATACACCAATCATAATTTACCCCCAACATTATGGCCCAACCAATCTTTAAGTAACACTGCTCACTGTTCAGAAGTAATGTTCACGTTTTCACGATTTGATTGTAACAGTGGAATTTAAAAATAATCTAACCTTGTATGCAGGCAAAAAAATTAACTTGGATGAGGGTCATAAATAATCTTTCATTGCCAAATAAAACCTTGTCGAAGATTAGATATTCAATAGTGTACACATATTTTACTCATGGGACATCATAGACAAATATTTAAAGGGTGATCAAGATATCTTAAACATGTAATATAAGGACAATTTACCTCTTCACATACATGATTATGCCATGTTAATGACCGTCATTGACTTAATTTTAAACATGACCTAAATGTTGATATTGAACAGAATAAATATCATTAATATTTTAGACAAACACTGGGTACCTATTAAGACCTCCGAATAATTTACTTTAACATTTTCAATGATTTTAAAGCAGGGTTATTAAACTTTTAATATAGTACAAGTTCAAAAATACTGATAATATGCCATTATAACGTAAGGTAAAAAACAAGAGATGTGTTTGTCAGAAACAAAATGCCCGTATTGAGCCGCTTTGAAATACAATTGCAATATATCATTTGGCAGGTTTAGAAATTATCTCCCTTTTACAGCTTATTACTTCCCTTGGATTGTTTTTTTTTACTTTTGACCTTGAAGGATGACCTTGACCTTTCACCACTCAAAATGTGCAGCTTCATGAGATACACATGCATGCCAAATATCAAGTTGCTATCTTCAATATTGCAAAAGTTATGGCCAATTTTAAAGTTTTTGGACGGACGGACACTGACGGACAGTTCAACTGCTATATGCCATCATACCGGGGGCATAAAAATTATGCATTACAATTTTCGTTATGATATCTATACACATGAAGTTTCATTTTAAAATCTTGTGGTGTATCTGAAATATAGCTCTGAAAAGTTACATCATACAAAAACAACAATGGTCAATACGTTTTATTTAGGAAAGTGTAGGGTAATGGTACTTGTGCTGAGCACTTCTTCCTGTTTGTCAACACAGTCTCATGAAGATTCATGTTGAAATATCCTATAGTAACCAAGATATAGCCCTCAGAAAAGTTGCATCATACAAAAACAACAAAGGGAAATAACTCTTATTTAAGAAAAAGAAGGGTTATGGTTCTTTAACTTGGCACTTCTCCTGTTTAATATCAACACATCCAAAATGTTTCATGTTGAAGCCTATATGGTATGAGAGAAGAGCCCTGAAAAGTTACATGATACAAAAAACAAAGGGCAATAACTTTTATTAAAGAAAGTGCATGGTTATTTTTGCAGTGCATGACACTTCTCCTCATTAATATCTATACACCCATGAAATTTTATGTTAATATCTTATTAATCTCATAATTGGTGCTATTTATTACATCACCAAGATATTATTGCATAATTGAATGGCACAGTGTACTGTTTTTTTTAACCCAGGTCATTTTCTTAACTTCAAACAGAAAAACATGAAATAAGGTTAAAATATAACACTATAATATCAACATTTACCTGTCACTGAAAACGCGACCAAACACATAAGATTTTTTTTATTTGCATGTTAAACTTTCAGCTGATATGCAAAATGTATGGAACAACTTGAATATAAATTAATCACCCTTTATCTACTGTCAATAACATCCTTACCTCCAATAAAACAAAATATAACACAATCAATCTCTTCAAAGAAATATGAGATTGAAATAATAAACAAGAAAATGCTAAAATGCTTTATCAGCAAGACTTAAGCATCTGTGTATCAGCCATATATCTATTGACATAATAAGATGATAATATATCATGAAAGGATTGATACACAAAACACTTGAGTCCACTAATCTCTAAAAAGATATTAGATGTCTGCCTAATCCCACAACAGATGCATCAATTACTCAGTAAATGACTGAACACCAATATTTCCGCTATTTGTTATCTGAAATTGCTTTTAACCAGTTGATACATATTTGATCATGTATCTTTATTTCTGACATTTAGGCAATGCCTACATAAAAATTGTTAATATATGTAAGATTAAGCTTATTAGCTATAAATTCATATCAAACAAAATTAATGATTATGTATTTTGATGTTTCACAAAATATGCCAGTGACATTTTAGGTTTTCACTAACGGCTGATAATTTTTACAGATTATTGTAAATGTTTCCATTATTATTAATTAGATCTTCTTTCACTTTTGTGATCACTTAAAAAATCATTTATGAATCACTGAGGCCTAAACATACATTATATTTATAAATAACATTAGAACCCATTAATATGTGATTTATTTTTAATGTTCAAAAATAGGGTTCTTAAAATTAATTGTGATTTGTCAACGATGCATTATTATAATGAAGTTCAACTTTTTGCATTTATTAATTTCCACATATTATATGTAAATTAGAGACATTTGCATTTATATAATTACATATTTTAAAATGATTTTACACAAAACTTATGGTTTGATACAAATCAAATCTGCCTAAAAAATGGAACTGTGTTCATGCAAAAGTGAACAGTTTAGAAAAACATTAAATAACAAAATATCTTAAAATGAATTATAAGTCAAGATGAAGTGACTATACTGTCTCCTGTTACAGCCATATATATGATGCATTACATATAGAAGTATAAGCAGAGAGGCAAAAATAGCAAGGAATAAATACTGCCCTTGACTAATTTAACTTCATATTATAACAATTTTTTAAACCAATAATTGAAAACAAATTTACCATCATCACATTACTTACTTAATGCTCATTTTACAACTCAAAGTGTTAACTTTTTATAAGATTCGTTACACTCAAATCAACTGGTTAAGTTTGTATTGTGCTGAAAAAGCAAATCAGCAAAACATATGACTCATAGGTATACTGAGTTGAAATATATTTATTTCTGAAATATTTTACCCATTAAATTAAAATATATTTAGAAAATTCAAACATTATATTTCATTAAATCTATAAATTATTTGACAGTCTCTAGTGTGTTTCTAATAAGAATAAGTTCATTATTCTGTCAATAATTTATCGATTTAATCTACTACAATTTAAGCACCATTTGACACTTCATAATTCAATAACATGTACAATTTTAAAAAAGCAATTACCAAAATTACAGCAAGATAAATTATGATACAAGTATCAACGAGACTAAGGCTTCATCGAATTTCAGCTTTCCTTTTTAAAAAAAAACAACCCAAAAGATAAGTAAATGATTGAAATTGAGTTTAAGCCTATAATTTGCCACATACGGGCGAATTATCTGGCACGACATGCAATTGTTATTTCACCTAATTACCCATTTGGATTCTCTTCAAAAAGATAGCAGACTGTTAGACAGCGATTAAGTTCAACACCTATCTATAAACAATGACCACACATTCACAACAAAGTACATGTACATTTTCCAGTTTAAAACGGCGGCTGGCAATGCCAACTTCTGTCAGACCACACTAGGAGACGAACCTGCGGGCCGCTTGATTTACATCCGCCGTATAACTGCACGAATGCAGCGATGTGTAATAATTTCTCTGTCAGATTATTGTACTCACGTAATTACGCATGCCACAGATTAATTCATTCAATCAATTTTTACAGTTTTATACTTAGGCATCATAACTGTATCTGCAAACAGACAGTCGTAAAATGTTGTTTGCATCGATAATACTCGACTTATAGGTAATAAATGATTAACAAGTGTAAATATTTAACTGCTTATGCAACTGTAGGCCCCAATGTACACTGGTTTGTATAGGTGAAGTTAAATATATATTGTTAAGATTGATTTTAATCTACTGAAAGTGTACAATTGTGTTTTAAATTACATGCAACCTTCTCTGATTAAACTGTATTTAGTTGCACTTTTGAACAGTTAATATTTATATTCCAGCATACAAAATGCAGGCAAAATCAAAGCGCTGAAGGCACTGAACTTGTTCGCTGTTGTCGTCTTTGATTAGCTTGTGTGCATTGCACAGGCTAATCAGTGTGCACAGGCTAATCTTATTTGACGTGCATTAAGCCCCGTTTTCCCTGAAAGCAGCCAATATGTACAGATTTCAATGATAAACACTAGACTGGCCAGTGTCGCCTTACAAGCTGGTATATACACTCACTGCTAGAGCAGAATCATTTGTCGTCTGCTGCAGACCGGCAGCGGTAATCATCCCTAGCAGAGTGAGTTGCGGTTCTTACCGTACCTAAGGCTTCACAGCACATACTGATTTGCAAAATATGCTCTGTAAATTTAGTCGGCCGCTAACGCGACCAACTAAAAACTATCGCCACCAATCTGTAAAATGCTCTAGTGATATCAAGAGCACAACGCTCTCATATATCTAACAGGAAATAAATATTATAATGCAACAAGCCATATAAAGAGAGTTGAACTGAGGAAACTGTAACATCCACTATAGAAATATTAACTGAGATACAGCTGTTTTACTATCCATCCTCATTATCTTCCACCTCTCATACACTGATCCAACATCATATCACATACCTAAATATACTCAGGACATGACGGCCCTAAACAGTATAGTAGGTAACATCAGTTGTTATTTAATCAGGTATACAACCAATATTGTTTGATAGGATATCAAGTTCACCATGAAGTGGACATCCTATCTGAAGAACTGGTTGTGATATGTTTTAAGAAGATTCTAAGGCATTTGAGCCTCAGGCTCTGGGTAAAGGAGGCTTAAGGTAGCGCACCTCTAATGGGCACATATCCAAATATAATCTAATTAATTATTTTCTTAATCAGCATCATTTCACTGAACTACATGCCAATTTTTAGGTAGGCTTTCCATGCTTTTTAAAAAAATATACCGATTTTTTCAAAACCACCCCAACGCTCGGCTTTTGTCCAGTTTATTTTCACCCCTGGGGTATATAAAAGTTCCATAATTCATTCAAATTTCCAAATATGGGCATGCAGTTGGTGTGTACAGATGCTGTAAAGGTGTTTAAAGTTTAAACAAGGTGAAATAAGTATTCTTTTACAGACATTTATTTTTTACAAATTTTTATCTATGGAAGAGCGCCATGAAATGTAAGTGATTTCAGCCAAGTAAAAATTGGGTCGGTTAAAAACAAAGTGTCAAAAAATTCAAAAAAGTATCATTTAAGTCATATTTTAAACTTAGTTTTTATAGAAACACTATATACAGCAAAACTACCAAGAACTAGACAGATTTACCGTTTACTTTTTGAAATAAAAATAAAAATGCAACATGCATGGTTCGTATTTTCAACAGTAAATCACCCAATTTCGCCATAACGTTGTTTAAATTTTAATAATTGAACAATGTGCATAAAAATTGCAACATATTTAACAATAAATATAGCTTATATGCCATATTAAATCAAATTACGTTAGAAAATAAATAAAACGCGTCGCAAAAAAGTATACGTCGTCGGCAGGATTCGAACCTGCGCGGGAATATCCCAAAAGATTTCTAGTCTATCGCCTTAACCACTAGGCTACGGCACCTAATAGTAGGCTCTTCAACCTTCGAAGAAATCGCGGGAAATCATTAGAGGTGCGCTTCCTTAATGCATGTGCATAGAGTGTTGTCCCAGTCGTAGAAGATAACATGACTTGCTATTCAATCAGGCATACCACCAATATTGTTTGATAAGATATCATGGTCAACATGTAGTGGAGATCCCTAAGAACTGGTTGTGATGCCAGTATTCGATTACAATGTAATGGGAAAATGGGGCATAATTCATGTGCGTTAAGTGTAGTACCAGATTGGTTTCTGCATTCCGTATAAGCTAATAAGGGACACCACTTTTCATCTACACTGGATTTTCTCAAACAATGGATTTTCTTTAAACGAAAACTACCATAAAGGGGGAAAGTTTCGTCCCTGATTATCCTTTGCGGACTGCGCATGCTTTTCTTGGTGAATTCTTTACGCACTTGCAGTAAGCCTTTTTTCACAATGCGAGTCTCATTCATCATCAAGGGCTTTCAGTCCTTGTGTATGTGGAGATAGCTCTTGGAGTTCACCTGTACATGCATTAAAAACATGTTTAAACTTTATGTAAGAATATGTTAAAATTATTAAATCTGTGCCAATAACATTTTAAACATTTGAATGTGAGCAAGAAAATCTATTAATATGTACAAATACAAGTTTAAAGTACTGCGCCAATAAAATCTGTAATTTTGTTTTGTATACCGTATTAAACGTTTGTTTACAAAGTTTCGGCCAAAAGTGTTAAAACAAATTAGACTTCTCAATGTAACGGATAAATCTGTACTTCTTTTACATAAACTACGGCTAAGTAGTATTATACTTAATAGCATTTAAAAGAGACATAATTGTTGCCTTTTGAAGATATATTTCATAAGAGATAAATGAATAAATGACATTGCTTAGTGAAAAAGGGCTTAATGAATATGCATTAACTGTCGTCCCAGATATATGTGGACATTTTCTGATTTTAAGGAATTTTTTTGTTTAAAGAAGCTCTTTTTTAGCGAAATTCCAGTGTGGGCGGAATGTGTCGTCCATGGTTAGCCTGTGCGGACTGCACAGCCTAATCTGTGGAAACACGTTTAGCAAATGCGTTAAGTCCCGTTGTTCTAGAGCATAGCTTATTATTTTACAAGAAAAGCGGGGCACAAAAACCATTATCTGCCGCTTGATCGATTCAGTAAACAGTCATATTTAAAAACATTCTACAAATTATATCGTATTGCTTTGATGTATTGCCATACCAATGCTATTTCAACGAAACATGTGTACATGTATAATATAGCAATGAAGGTATGTGGAAGATGTATCGCTTCATATTGTTAAACATTTCATCACGACTATTTTCGTTGTCCCGTTAACAAAACATCAAACATTTTATTATTCTGACACACTGTGCGTAATAAGATAACTATGGTCAGATAACTTGTTTATACGACACAATTCTCTAATGAGTCAGCTTTCGTGGTTGAAATAAAATGACAGAGTCAAGAATGTTACACCATGGGTCCGTATTCAAAAAGCTCCATAGGATAGACTTAAGATCCTTAAATTTATCAAATTCATGACGCTTCGGACCATTGTGTGTGTACGTCTTTTCACATGAACATACTTTAAACAAGTAAAAATCACCTAAGTTATTAACATTTTAGTAGTTTATTGTAAGATGACGAAATTGTATTTCTTATAGAAAAAGTGTTCTGACAATATCCTTCAATTTCAACTTCAGTTGCAACCCTATTAGTTAACACCCATAAACAAGTGGCAACGATTTTTTAATTTAAAAATGATCAATTGCGAGAATCGCTAATAGTTTACGAATCTTAAGTATATTACGACGGCTTATTGAACCAGGTTTCCGGTTTGTTATTACCGGTATAAACAATATGTATGCGTATATCTTTTGGCATGAAAATTTCTACTTAGTTTATTTTTTGTTTACCGTGAGAAATGTCAATAGCTATCCACATGCCAAGTGTTTCCTGGTACATAATGTTAGTTCTCATACAGCATTTAACAAACTGTGCATGTCTCCAAACAACTGTCATTTGTAGAAGTTATTAGACTGTAAATGAATCTGGTATTTAACACGCATTTGTTTGCATTTACTGACTAATGAATCCAAATGCGTGTATATGTATATAATATATTACTACCTTATTTTCGAATACCGAGAGTAATGTTTTCATTATCCGAGGACAATTTTTTCGATACGAAAAATATACTTTTACAATAGTACAAATACAGTAGAGAGCAAGTCTTCATAACTGTTTGTACTACACAATTCACGAATTTTATTTGTGTTAAATTGCAATATATTGATAAAAAATATGTTACAATAACACAAAATAGGAAAGACAAATTATACATTGAAGACGACTTTCATAAAATGCAGCAAAACAAATTAACGCCCCGAGCCGATTGCGACGAAGATATTTCTCACATATTTTCCTACAATAACCGAAGCATTCGTCTTTTTATTAGGATAGGAGTTAGTGTTCGTGTGTCGTATGAATAGATGTCGTTGCAGGAAATTAAAATGATCCTTAAAACTTAATTTAAATTTACATCGTACATGCATGATGTACATGCTGGCGAATTCGACTGTACAGACATTTTCGATTTCAGAAATAAATAGCTGGCTTATTTAGCATTTTTCGACACATGTTCTTCTTAACTTTTATTTTAATTTATATTGATTTATATTGAAATATATGTATAATAAGTTATTTACACATTTTATATAAATTCATAAATATTTGACAAAATCGTATAATCTCCATTTAATACATCTTACACATATGTTTGGTTCTCTAAAACTGGCCAAAAGTAGGGCCGTAGAAGCAAACATAACTGTAATTCCTTATATGCTTAATGAACGGTACCACATTACGGAGACCCATTTCATCCCAGTAAATGTCACACTTACGATCTGGTTATTGAACAATTACATTAAAAATTCAAGATTAATATCTACAATCCTTTCAATTTGTCTTACACACACATTTACATGCATAATTCGCCCACAATCTTGCAGAATTATCTTATCGTACCAATCACGCTTTATTGCCTATTGCTTAAAGCTCTCCGTATAAGCTTGTCGAACAAAAGGAAAATATCTAAAATAATTATGCTTTCTCTCTGATTTAATGCATTTTATTCAATCTGATATTGTGCTCTTCACTAAATAGTTCAATGCTGTCGTTCAGATTTTGACACGCCATTTACTTTCATTACAAAACCGTTTTTTGAAATACGCCTTTTAAACCTTGGATGAAGATTATATGACAACTAATGAATTAATACCAAACACACGTATACTAGTATGCATTTAACATTATAAAAGTATTGTATTCTGTTACCGGATAATCCTGATCCTTATTGCGACATTTAACGTGATATTCTTCTTTACTAGTATCATACCACCGCATTAATATCTGCCTCGGCAAGCCTCGCCGTTATATTATTCCACGCCTTGCCTGATATATTACAAACAAATCAGGCAGTAACCTGTTATTCAATATTTAAACAAATGCTACTGTGATCTTTGGTGACAGTTATTACTACAAACAATGCTGTAAATCATGGCAAATATCTCCGCTCAACTAAAAAAATACAACAAATAAAACAAGGCCATACTTCTTTCTATTGGCACAGCGTTCGGGTCGTAGCACGTGGTTTGGATTATTCCGATAGTAGAAATGTCATTTAAATTTAGGAAAGTTAGGACGAATTTTTCATTATAGTTGCAATAACCAGCTTTTCAGTTTTAATGGCCAGGTATGGTTATATATTGTGAGGTATTGTCAGTTATTATAATGATTATAAACCAAACTAAAATATCGACTCGTGAGAAGCGGTGAACACGGTTTCACTGTCTACATTCTTTATTTGACACATGCATTTTCCCACTGGCAGCGAGCGGAATCGTTTTATATAACGTGATGACGTGCAAAAATATTGATAATAAAAATAGGCGACGAAGAAGTTTTCTATGACTGTACACTATATTAATCATGCAAGTTAATAGACATATACTGCACTGATATGATCAGATTAATGCTTACATTCTATCAATGTCAGTGGGTGCAAGCTTCTGCGATCGTATTACCCTTTGTAGTCGATAATTTACACTGGTAATATAAGAACGCAAAGGCTGTCAAGTTCCACATATTTCGTGGTTATCATTACATTTAAGTAATTGAATTGAAGAAATCAAGATCGATGATATGCGATCACTATCATGCATCGAATCGTGAGAGAATTTCGTATCATAAAAGCTTTGTTGATACGCGTGAGCTTTTGCTTATGTCTCTGAAGAAGTGAAACGGTGTTCAGCACGACAGACAATGCAAAATAAGATGCAACGAAAATGCCATTCCTTATTTCTACAGTGTATGTTATTTGTCCCATTTTTTTAACGGACAACAAAATAACCACTTAAAAATTTCATGTTGGAAATTCAAATAAATCCTGGTGGTCAATAGTGCTTTAGTTTTTTTTATTGGCATAATATCCAACTTTCGTTAATTCGAAAATATCATGCAAAGTCGTTTTTCATTTGTTGAATGGAATAGAACATATGTCTGGTAAGACCATGACCGCAAAGATTATGATCTTATAGCATTAATGTGAGTATGATAAGATCTCAGTGTTAACGAGTGTTAATATGAAATCATTGTCACGAGTTGTGAGTATTAAGGTCTGATAGTAACACGTGTGAATATTAGGATGGGTATTATTGTTAAAACTTTTTAACATTTTAATATCTGATTGTCAGCACTTGTGTGCATTAAAATTTAATTGCTCACACCGGTTAATAATTAGATCTCATTGGTAATACTTATGAATAAAACAAGATATGTGTTTGTCAGAAACACTATGTCCCCTTTTGCGCCGCTTTGAAGCTATATATTTGACCTTTGACCTTGAAGGATGACCTTGACCTTTCACCACTCAAAACGTGCAGCTCTATGAGATACATATGCATGCCAAATATCAAGTTGCTATCTTCAATATTACAAAAGTTATTGCAAATGTTAAAGTTGGCGCAAACCAACAGACCAACCAACCATCAGACATGGCAAAAACAATATGTCCCCCACTATAGTGGTGGGGGACATAAAAATCCAAGTGTTAACACTTGTGAATATTAATATCTCATTGTTTATACATGTGAAAAATACATTCTTATTGTTAACATTGGTGAATATTAGGATCTCATTGCATACATGTGAATAAGACGGCCTTACTTTTCACAAGAAACAATTAACGTAACTGCTTGTCTGGTTAGGGTACAAATGATCCAATTCAGTCCACTATCATGGATTACTATAACATTCTAAATGTACATGACAACTAGACATTATTTTAAATTTACTTGGTAGAAATTGAATTTGTGACTTTGCTATGTTAAAAGTATTGGTACTCTCCTATAAAAGTTAGATAAAAGCAATGGTATGGTGACATCTTTTGAAATAAATGTATACTGGTTTTATAGGGTTGAAACTAGAAATTTATTGACTTGCATTGACATAGTTTTGGATAGGTACTCAAGTTGCTTAAGAACATAGTTTGATATACAATGCTTTAATTTAATTAAGTTGTTTTGAGACAAATATCTCAATAATAAAACATTGTTATTCTGCTTCATGTATTATATGTATTTGGCAGACTTTTTGAAACAACAACAACAATCCCCCATGCATTTAGATTTTTATTTTTATCTTTAAAGGCATTCAATGTTTCTGCATTGAAATACATAACAAAAATACATAGACAACAATCAGTAACAATCATAATTGGGTAACAAGCAAAATGCGGGGCCACAACACTGTTGTATGAAAAAGTGACCAAATTGATCAAATCAAAGATGTATACAGTTACAAAAATCTTAAAGAATAAAAGTAACTAGCAGATGAAAGCACACTAATGTGTACATCCTTGAAGGGAGGTAAGACATGTATGCCAGAAATATGCATTATGGTTCAAAATAAAACATTCATAAACAAGTAAAGGAGATTACTACAAACATTTGTTAAGTTAATAGGTAAAGTAGTTGATTCCAGAAACTTTTAAAACAAGCCGATAACATATTCAAAGTGATACAAAAAAATTAAAATAAATTGACGTGTTTTATTTATCAATTACACAGATTATTGGTCAGTCCTTTTTTTAATGTAACAACTATCACATTAAATATAAAAGTGCTCAGAAGTAATGTATTGGGGTGTATTTGAACAGAATTTCACATGAAAAAAAAAAGACAATTATATGTTTATACAAATCAATTTTATGTGCTCATTGTGTCAGTCTTTGTTGGTATCATTTTACATATATATTTAATATATAGTCTGCTAAAATAATGGTTGCCTGTGTTTGTCAACAATATTCATAATGAAATAAAAGCA